>NC_046974.1:25748275-25858275 GCF_009769545.1 Cyclopterus lumpus
GCAGTAACATGCCATTTCGTGGGTGAGAATACCAAGCTCAGTTCAGTGCTGTTAGGAGTGCAGGCATTCCCCCAATCACACACTACTGAAAATATAGCTCGTGTGAAAGCCTCCTTGATGGAGGAATGGGGAATCACTAATAAGGTGACATGCATGGTCACTGATGGTGCTCCCAATATGGTTGCCTGTGTGAGAGAGCTGAAGCTTCGGCACCATATTTGCATTGCGCACACACTCAATCTGATCGTGAAGAAGGCACTTGACCAGCAGCCTGTGCTCTCTGGCATCCGGGCCAAAGCACGGAAGCTGGTTGGCTTCTTTAGAAGCAGCACCACTGCTAAGGTATGCTCTTTCCTTTTATTCCAATTTCTAATAACACTAATAGTTTGTCTGTGTTCCTACTGCAGTCATTTAATGGCCTACTCATTTGTATCTTTAATGGAGAAGCTTACACAAGTGCAACTTCATCTGGGGATGGCTAACATGAAGCTTATGCAAGAAGTGGAGACCAGATGGAACAGCACGGATTTGATGCTCCAACGTTTGATGGAGCAAAGGGAGCCAGTAGGAGCAGCGTTAGCTGGTTTACAACATGACGTCCCCTTCTTAACAGCAGAAGAATTCAACATTGTTGGGGCGTGCCTGTCTTTGCTGTCTCCCTTCTTTGATGCCACTGTAGAGCTGTCGGCAGAGGAAAATGTGTCTGCCTCCAAAGTTGTTCCCCTCGTGAAGATGCTGGAGCACACCCTTCCGGAGGAAATGACAAAGCCAGCACCTGCAGCCGCATTAGAAATGGGAAACCAGCTCATCAGGCAACTCCGGGAGAAGCTGTACACTTTGCAGTCAATGAGCATAATGTCTCTTGCTACCCTCCTGGATCCCCGATTTAAGGTAATAGGATTTTTTAGCCAAACAAAAGCAAACGAAGCAATCAAACGACTGACCTCCGAGTGTGCCGCCATAATACGGTCAACACAAAGCAGAGAGGAAATCCCCCAGGCTTCCACCTCTCATGATGTCACAGGAGGTAATCTATTATTTTACATTTTGAGATTAATTATTCCGATGAAAACACTTCGTAACATGATCTGTGGTTTCTTCTTAGGTAGCAAACTGGCATTGTTTGGACACCAGCGTCATGGAGGCACAGAAAACTCAAAATGTAACAGCAGATGCCACTGGAGGTCCAGCGCTACCTATCTGAGCCAAATACAAGCAGGCTGGAAAACCCTCTGGTGTACTGGGAGAGGCAAACATTTCTTTATCGACATTTATATAGACTAGCTCTTGCGTTTTTGTGCACGCCAGCGTCTTCTGTACCCTGTGAAAGGGTGTTTTCAAAGGCCGGAGAGGTTGTGTCCAAAAAAAGGAATCGTTTAAAACCAAAAACTGTTGAGAAACTGTTATTTCTGAATAAAAATTAATAAAATGTCCCCTGTCCTGTACATCACTGTCCAAGTTCCACAATCATATTCAGTCCTCTTTTCCTAGTTCCACAAGCACTTTCACTGTCCAGCCTGCTTAAGCCCATGCCATTTCCCTAAAGTGACATAATAACATTATTACACCACCTGCCTTACCATACGACACTACCATTTTGGGAAAATGTTCACACACAGGATACATTCAAAACATATTTTATTATGCACATATGTGATCATTTATTTACAGAAATTATTTGGGCATACATTTTTGTAATTCAGTCATTCCCAACAGCCATAACGCCCACTCCCCTCTGCAGCTGAGCCTAACCACACCCAGCCACCACACATGTCTTGCCTGGAGTAGTTTTTATTATATGAGCAAGCATTCATGCATTTGTGCGTACAATTAACAACGTATGCAGAGATATGCTTTACTTTGGATGTTGCATGCAATAAAGCAACTTTATGTATCAAACATGAGTCCTACAGAATGCTAAAATGCTTACTAAAACAAATCTAACAAACAAATAAAGATACATATATATGTATTTTATTTTAATGTATGCATTTTATTTTCATTTGATGTATTAACCTGGCCAACTCACAGGTAACTGTTTTAATGTGAACAATTAATTCAGTTAACACTAAGAGCTTGCATTGTACTTTAATTGAAAAATATGGTATCTGTATGGAGTCTGCACATTTTCTCTTGGATTGTAAACTCTGCCAATAGCTCACAGTGCTTTAGCTAAGCTCCTTACACCTCTCCTTAATTCTTACAGTGCTAGAAAAGATAAATTACACATTTTCGATGGATACTAGGAATTCAAAGGGGACTTCTGGCCCAGATCCAGGCATTCTTCTCTCATCTTTTTTCTTCCATTCTTTTTCTCTCTCTCATGGCTCAAACCAGCTGGGAGTGTTCACACATGTGAGGGTTTAAGAGCTGGGGAAAGAAATACAGATTGAATACACACCTTAGCCCCAGTGCTCAATATAACCACCCCCCTCGTCTTTCAAAGGCAGGGGCAGAACTGCACCAACCCCCACAAATATCCCTGGCTAAGATGTTTCCAGCCTTCGGGCTGCACCTCCACTTTCTCGCTCTTAGGTACGACATTAGAGATCATCTGATTCCATCTCTGGAAAACAGAATTCTCCAGATCAAAAGGATACTTGCACATCAGGTATAATTTGGGCAGCGTGAAATAGGATTAAAGTGTATCTAATCAACAAAGCTTGGTGCTCTACTCTAGTAATATTATTAATTTAAATAAATGTCAGCTGGGATAGGCTCCAGCGCCCCCGCGACCCTAATGAGGATAAGCGGTATTGAAAATGGATGGATGGATGGATGGATGGTCCTGGACTAACCCATGCAAGCTTATGATCTGTTCACATTTTGATCGTCATTGATGAATGCATTCGGATTCCTCACCGTGTAAAGACCGGATACCTCAGTAACACACAGGCTTTCTTTCCCAACACGCCTCCCTATGCACTAACCAATTTGAGAACCTTTCCCATTTCTATTATTCAAAAATTAAAAGAGTGAATTAATGACCCTCGTTTCCTGATGGACCACTAAATCAGAATAATCTATCTTCATAGGTCGGGCACACTTAGCACAACTCTGCTGGAACATTTCACTGGAAAATGTACTGTAATTATTAAACATTAATGTGCTGCCTTTACGGCATTTTCTATTTCATTTTTGTTTAATTAATGGGGTTTATTTCAAGACAGTTATTGGCAACATGATTTTCCTGTTCATGGCATATTATGACGTCAAGGATGGACATATAAGAAAGGTTGAGGTGAAGACAACTGAGCAAGGCACTATGAAGACCTTTCTTAGACCAATTGCGGAGATTGTTCTACTTCTACCCAAAGACTGATCAAGAATGGAATGTTTCTCTATGCTGCAAGTTGTAGTGACCTCACAAAGGTCATGCGGGGAGTGTGCTGCCTTAACGGCATTTTCTATTTCATTTTTGTTTAATTAATGGGGTTTATTTCAAGACAGTTATTGGCAACATGATTTTCCTGTTCATGGCATATTATGACGTCACTTCCGGTTCCGGTACTTCCGGTTAAATGGTGTCTGGTTTCACTAGCTCGGGTTAACATTTGACAGTGGACCGCATGCTCCAGAATCTGCTCGCATCCACGGGGGAGCATCGTAGAGGCAATTTCGTGAGTGCTGTAAATGTATAAAGATGCAATGTATATTTATATTTTCTACTGTGAAATGTTATATTTACGTATGTACACTGAATGTTTGTATTGTCTTTGTTTGCAGTTTTCACCAGCATGATTGAAGAAAAAGAGTTACAGTAAATGGGTGAAACTTATTACGACTCCGTCTTCATTGACTGTGGTTTAACTCGGTGTTTAGTCCAGAGTTCCAACACCCTGCACGAGAACACTTCAGTGAAAAGAAAAGCATTGGATGTTTCAACGGGATCAAGATGGCCGCCAACGACAAATCGTCTGTATCCAGCACTAGGAGCAGCAAGACTGCGTCATTATCACCCAGTGTGGCTCGCGTTCGGGCTAAAGCAGAAGCTGCTAAGATTAGAGCATCATATGCTACCCAAGAAGCTAAACTGAAGATGGAAAAGGCTTCTAGGGAAGCAGATAGAGTCACAAGAGATGCTCAAATTCAGTTGGAAGCAGTAAGAATAGACACAGAGTTGGAGGTGCTGACGTTACATCGAGAAGCTGATGTGGCCATGGTGGAGGCTCAAGTGCTGGAAGACGCCGAGGGAATTCCAGTTGAAAATGGCAGATCTGAATCACAAAGGAGAAAAATTGAACGTACCAGTGAATATGTTCAATCACAAATCAATCTTCGTTCTTCCGCTCCACTCTTGTCAGTCTTACCTGTTCCATTCCAGGAAGAATCAAGTGCTAGCTATGTAACATGGTATCCACCTACAAAAGATACTGTACCACCTACCAACTACAAGCTAAATTCCGAAGGAGCTGAGAGCGGGCATTTAGCTACACCAAACCTACCTGTCCGTGCACAGTCATATGTTCCACAGCAGATTCCTCCCTCTAGCACACCACCTCTGGCAGAGCCTTTGGCACAGTATTTAGCACGACGAGACCTTGTCAATTCAGGACTGTACCAATTTGATGATAAGCCTGAGAATTACCGCGCATGGTGCTCTTCATTCGACAATGCCGTTGGCGAAGTTCACCTCACAGCATCCCAAGAATTGGACCTCATGACTAAATGGCTGGGGAAGGGATCTAGTGAACGGGTGAAACGCATACGCTCAGTGTACGTAAGCAACTCCAAACTGGCTTTACACAAGGCATGGGAGAGGCTGCGTGAGTGCTATGCCGCTCCTGAAATAATCGAGAGGTCTCTGTTCCAGCGGTTGGACGCGGTCCCCAGGATTTCAGCGAGGGATCACACCAAATTACGTGAACTTGGAGATTTGCTCATGGAAATCCAAGGCGCTAAAGAAGAAGGTTACCTCACTGGCCTGTCGTATCTGGACACATCACGTGGAGTTGGACCAATCGTGGACAAACTCCCATTTGCACTTCAGGACAAGTGGATGTCTACTGGGTCATGCTACAAGGAAGAGAACCAAGGGCGGTTCCCTCCCTTTGAGTATTTTTGCAACTTTGTGTGCCGGGAGGTGAAGAGGCGCAACGACCCTAGTTTCATGCAGCAAGGTAGCATCATAACGCCAACAAAACTAGATACATTCATTGTCAAGAATTTTAACACCAACAAACCCATCTCGGTAAACAAAATGGACGTTTCTCCGACCAATGATGACCCTAACAAGAACTGCCCATTGCACAACATGCCTCATCCACTCAAAAGATGCAGAACATTCAGAAACAAACTCCTCAACGACAGGAAGGCTTTTCTTATGGAGAAAGGAATATGTTTCAAATGCTGTTCGTCAGTCTCACACCTTGCTAAAGACTGCAAGGCCTCTATAAAGTGTTCAGAATGTGATAGCCCCTATCATGATGCAGCCATGCATCCTGGTCCGTCACCTCAAAGTTTCACTTACCTCCAAGCCCCTCCACCATCACAAGAGAACGGCGGGGAGGGAGAAGATCATTCTAACACGGCCGATGTTAGAACAAACTGCACTGAAGTGTGTGGTGCAGGTCAGTGGAGCCGCTCATGTGCAAAGATCTGCCTCGCAAAGATATATCCAAAGGGTTCCAAGGACATGGCTGTGAAAGCCTATGTAATTATAGATGACCAGAGTAACCGCTCACTAGCTAGACCGGAGTTCTTCAAACTTTTTAGTGTGGAGAGCAAACCAATCTCGTACTACCTCAGAACTTGCTCTGGCATCGTTGAAACATCTGGCAAGAAGGCAGAAGGATTCCAGATTGAGTCGCTGGACGGAAAGGTTCTCATCGCTCTCCCACCTCTCATGGAGTGTCATGAAATATTGAACAATCGGTCTGAGATTCCGACGCCAAGCGCTGTTCTCCACCAGCCTCATCTCCATCACATTGCCAAGCATATCCCGCAACTGGATCCAGAGGCACAAATACTTCTGCTACTCGGAAGAGATGTCCTTCGAGCACACAAGGTCAGGCAACAAGTCAACGGACCACATAACGCCCCCTTTGCTCAACGACTGGACCTGGGTTGGGTAGTAATTGGAGAGGTGTGCCTGGGTAATGCACATAAGCCGACAGTCAACACGTTCAAAACCAACGTGCTAGACAATGGTCGTCATTCAATCCTCCAACCCTGCACAAACTTCATGCATGTCAAGGAGACACAGTACAGTGCTAACCAGTCTGACAAGACAACAAAGAGGATGCTGGGTGAGACAGTGTTCAATCGAACTGAACGTGACAACAAACTGGCTCCATCAATAGAAGACCTTATCTTTTTAAAGATAATGGACACAGACGTCTACAGAGACAACACTAACACTTGGGTCGCCCCACTGCCATTTAAAGAACCACGCAAGGTTCTGCTGAACAACAGGGTGCAGGTAGTCAACCGGTTCGCATCCCTACAACGAACCTTGAGAAGGAGACCTGAGATGCAGGAGCAGTATGTGGCATTCATGGAGAAAATCTTTGCTAATGGACATGCCGAGATAGCACCGCTACTGAGAGAAGATGAGGAGTGCTGGTACCTCCCAACGTTTGGGGTCTACCACCCACAAAAACCCAATCAGATCAGGGTTGTCTTCGACTCCAGCGCACAGTATCGTGGCGTCTCCCTCAACGACGTGCTGCTCACTGGTCCCGATCTCAACAACTCCCTTCTTGGTGTCTTGCTACGCTTCCGGAAAGAGAAGGTTGCAATTATGGCTGACATCCAGCAGATGTTTCATTGTTTCTTTGTGCATGAAGACCACCGCAACTTTCTGCGTTTTTTGTGGCACAAGGACAATGACATTAATAAGGAAGTTATCGAGTACCGGATGAAGGTTCATGTATTTGGCAATGCGCCATCTCCTGCTGTGGCTATCTATGGGCTGCGAAGAGCTATCAGAGAAGGAACAAAGGAGCATGGTGATGATACTGTTAAGTTCGTGGAAAGGAACTTTTATGTGGACGATGGCTTGGTTTCCCTACCAACTGAAGCAGAGGCAATTGATTTGCTTCAACGAACACAGACAGAAATGGACATTGGCCCGTAGAAACCTTCAAATTGGAGATCTCGTTCTGCTTAGGGACAAGCAAAATTGCCGCAATTGCTGGCCTATGGCAAGGATTATCGCCACGTTCCCTGGAAAGGATGGACATATAAGAAAGGTTGAGGTGAAGACAACTGAGCAAGGCACTATGAAGACCTTTCTTAGACCAATTGCGGAGATTGTTCTACTTCTACCCAAAGACTGATCAAGAATGGAATGTTTCTCTATGCTGCAAGTTGTAGTGACCTCACAAAGGTCATGCGGGGAGTGTGCTGCCTTAACGGCATTTTCTATTTCATTTTTGTTTAATTAATGGGGTTTATTTCAAGACAGTTATTGGCAACATGATTTTCCTGTTCATGGCATATTATGACGTCACTTCCGGATAATTCACTTCCGGTTTAGTCACTTCCGGTTCCGGTACTTCCGGTTAAATGGTGTCTGGTTTCACTAGCTCGGGTTAACATTTGACAGTGGACCGCATGCTCCAGAATCTGCTCGCATCCACGGGGGAGCATCGTAGAGGCAATTTCGTGAGTGCTGTAAATGTATAAAGATGCAATGTATATTTATATTTTCTACTGTGAAATGTTATATTTACGTATGTACACTGAATGTTTGTATTGTCTTTGTTTGCAGTTTTCACCAGCATGATTGAAGAAAAAGAGTTACAGTAAATGGGTGAAACTTATTACGACTCCGTCTTCATTGACTGTGGTTTAACTCGGTGTTTAGTCCAGAGTTCCAACACCCTGCACGAGAACACTTCAGTGAAAAGAAAAGCATTGGATGTTTCAACGGGATCAAGATGGCCGCCAACGACAAATCGTCTGTATCCAGCACTAGGAGCAGCAAGACTGCGTCATTATCACCCAGTGTGGCTCGCGTTCGGGCTAAAGCAGAAGCTGCTAAGATTAGAGCATCATATGCTACCCAAGAAGCTAAACTGAAGATGGAAAAGGCTTCTAGGGAAGCAGATAGAGTCACAAGAGATGCTCAAATTCAGTTGGAAGCAGTAAGAATAGACACAGAGTTGGAGGTGCTGACGTTACATCGAGAAGCTGATGTGGCCATGGTGGAGGCTCAAGTGCTGGAAGACGCCGAGGGAATTCCAGTTGAAAATGGCAGATCTGAATCACAAAGGAGAAAAATTGAACGTACCAGTGAATATGTTCAATCACAAATCAATCTTCGTTCTTCCGCTCCACTCTTGTCAGTCTTACCTGTTCCATTCCAGGAAGAATCAAGTGCCAGCTATGTAACATGGTATCCACCTACAAAAGATACTGTACCACCTACCAACTACAAGCTAAATTCCGAAGGAGCTGAGAGCGGGCATTTAGCTACACCAAACCTACCTGTCCGTGCACAGTCATATGTTCCACAGCAGATTCCTCCCTCTAGCACACCACCTCTGGCAGAGCCTTTGGCACAGTATTTAGCACGACGAGACCTTGTCAATTCAGGACTGTACCAATTTGATGATAAGCCTGAGAATTACCGCGCATGGTGCTCTTCATTCGACAATGCCGTTGGCGAAGTTCACCTCACAGCATCCCAAGAATTGGACCTCATGACTAAATGGCTGGGGAAGGGATCTAGTGAACGGGTGAAACGCATACGCTCAGTGTACGTAAGCAACTCCAAACTGGCTTTACACAAGGCATGGGAGAGGCTGCGTGAGTGCTATGCCGCTCCTGAAATAATCGAGAGGTCTCTGTTCCAGCGGTTGGACGCGGTCCCCAGGATTTCAGCGAGGGATCACACCAAATTACGTGAACTTGGAGATTTGCTCATGGAAATCCAAGGCGCTAAAGAAGAAGGTTACCTCACTGGCCTGTCGTATCTGGACACATCACGTGGAGTTGGACCAATCGTGGACAAACTCCCATTTGCACTTCAGGACAAGTGGATGTCTACTGGGTCATGCTACAAGGAAGAGAACCAAGGGCGGTTCCCTCCCTTTGAGTATTTTTGCAACTTTGTGTGCCGGGAGGCGAAGAGGCGCAACGACCCTAGTTTCATGCAGCAAGGTAGCATCATAACGCCAACAAAACTAGATACATTCATTGTCAAGAATTTTAACACCAACAAACCCATCTCGGTAAACAAAATGGACGTTTCTCCGACCAATGATGACCCTAACAAGAACTGCCCATTGCACAACATGCCTCATCCACTCAAAAGATGCAGAACATTCAGAAACAAACTCCTCAACGACAGGAAGGCTTTTCTTATGGAGAAAGGAATATGTTTCAAATGCTGTTCGTCAGTCTCACACCTTGCTAAAGACTGCAAGGCCTCTATAAAGTGTTCAGAATGTGATAGCCCCTATCATGATGCAGCCATGCATCCTGGTCCGTCACCTCAAAGTTTCACTTACCTCCAAGCCCCTCCACCATCACAAGAGAACGGCGGGGAGGGAGAAGATCATTCTAACACGGCCGATGTTAGAACAAACTGCACTGAAGTGTGTGGTGCAGGTCAGTGGAGCCGCTCATGTGCAAAGATCTGCCTCGCAAAGATATATCCAAAGGGTTCCAAGGACATGGCTGTGAAAGCCTATGTAATTATAGATGACCAGAGTAACCGCTCACTAGCTAGACCGGAGTTCTTCAAACTTTTTAGTGTGGAGAGCAAACCAATCTCGTACTACCTCAGAACTTGCTCTGGCATCGTTGAAACATCTGGCAAGAAGGCAGAAGGATTCCAGATTGAGTCGCTGGACGGAAAGGTTCTCATCGCTCTCCCACCTCTCATGGAGTGTCATGAAATATTGAACAATCGGTCTGAGATTCCGACGCCAAGCGCTGTTCTCCACCAGCCTCATCTCCATCACATTGCCAAGCATATCCCGCAACTGGATCCAGAGGCACAAATACTTCTGCTACTCGGAAGAGATGTCCTTCGAGCACACAAGGTCAGGCAACAAGTCAACGGACCACATAACGCCCCCTTTGCTCAACGACTGGACCTGGGTTGGGTAGTAATTGGAGAGGTGTGCCTGGGTAATGCACATAAGCCGACAGTCAACACGTTCAAAACCAACGTGCTAGACAATGGTCGTCATTCAATCCTCCAACCCTGCACAAACTTCATGCATGTCAAGGAGACACAGTACAGTGCTAACCAGTCTGACAAGACAACAAAGAGGATGCTGGGTGAGACAGTGTTCAATCGAACTGAACGTGACAACAAACTGGCTCCATCAATAGAAGACCTTATCTTTTTAAAGATAATGGACACAGACGTCTACAGAGACAACACTAACACTTGGGTCGCCCCACTGCCATTTAAAGAACCACGCAAGGTTCTGCTGAACAACAGGGTGCAGGTAGTCAACCGGTTCGCATCCCTACAACGAACCTTGAGAAGGAGACCTGAGATGCAGGAGCAGTATGTGGCATTCATGGAGAAAATCTTTGCTAATGGACATGCCGAGATAGCACCGCTACTGAGAGAAGATGAGGAGTGCTGGTACCTCCCAACGTTTGGGGTCTACCACCCACAAAAACCCAATCAGATCAGGGTTGTCTTCGACTCCAGCGCACAGTATCGTGGCGTCTCCCTCAACGACGTGCTGCTCACTGGTCCCGATCTCAACAACTCCCTTCTTGGTGTCTTGCTACGCTTCCGGAAAGAGAAGGTTGCAATTATGGCTGACATCCAGCAGATGTTTCATTGTTTCTTTGTGCATGAAGACCACCGCAACTTTCTGCGTTTTTTGTGGCACAAGGACAATGACATTAATAAGGAAGTTATCGAGTACCGGATGAAGGTTCATGTATTTGGCAATGCGCCATCTCCTGCTGTGGCTATCTATGGGCTGCGAAGAGCTATCAGAGAAGGAACAAAGGAGCATGGTGATGATACTGTTAAGTTCGTGGAAAGGAACTTTTATGTGGACGATGGCTTGGTTTCCCTACCAACTGAAGCAGAGGCAATTGATTTGCTTCAACGAACACAGACAGAAATGGACATTGGCCCGTAGAAACCTTCAAATTGGAGATCTCGTTCTGCTTAGGGACAAGCAAAATTGCCGCAATTGCTGGCCTATGGCAAGGATTATCGCCACGTTCCCTGGAAAGGATGGACATATAAGAAAGGTTGAGGTGAAGACAACTGAGCAAGGCACTATGAAGACCTTTCTTAGACCAATTGCGGAGATTGTTCTACTTCTACCCAAAGACTGATCAAGAATGGAATGTTTCTCTATGCTGCAAGTTGTAGTGACCTCACAAAGGTCATGCGGGGAGTGTGCTGCCTTAACGGCATTTTCTATTTCATTTTTGTTTAATTAATGGGGTTTATTTCAAGACAGTTATTGGCAACATGATTTTCCTGTTCATGGCATATTATGACGTCACTTCCGGATAATTCACTTCCGGTTTAGTCACTTCCGGTTCCGGTACTTCCGGTTAAATGGTGTCTGGTTTCACTAGCTCGGGTTAACATTTGACAGTGGACCGCATGCTCCAGAATCTGCTCGCATCCACGGGGGAGCATCGTAGAGGCAATTTCGTGAGTGCTGTAAATGTATAAAGATGCAATGTATATTTATATTTTCTACTGTGAAATGTTATATTTACGTATGTACACTGAATGTTTGTATTGTCTTTGTTTGCAGTTTTCACCAGCATGATTGAAGAAAAAGAGTTACAGTAAATGGGTGAAACTTATTACGACTCCGTCTTCATTGACTGTGGTTTAACTCGGTGTTTAGTCCAGAGTTCCAACACCCTGCACGAGAACACTTCAGTGAAAAGAAAAGCATTGGATGTTTCAACGGGATCAAGATGGCCACCAACGACAAATCGTCTGTATCCAGCACTAGGAGCAGCAAGACTGCGTCATTATCACCCAGTGTGGCTCGCGTTCGGGCTAAAGCAGAAGCTGCTAAGATTAGAGCATCATATGCTACCCAAGAAGCTAAACTGAAGATGGAAAAGGCTTCTAGGGAAGCAGATAGAGTCACAAGAGATGCTCAAATTCAGTTGGAAGCAGTAAGAATAGACACAGAGTTGGAGGTGCTGACGTTACATCGAGAAGCTGATGTGGCCATGGTGGAGGCTCAAGTGCTGGAAGACGCCGAGGGAATTCCAGTTGAAAATGGCAGATCTGAATCACAAAGGAGAAAAATTGAACGTACCAGTGAATATGTTCAATCACAAATCAATCTTCGTTCTTCCGCTCCACTCTTGTCAGTCTTACCTGTTCCATTCCAGGAAGAATCAAGTGCCAGCTATGTAACATGGTATCCACCTACAAAAGATACTGTACCACCTACCAACTACAAGCTAAATTCCGAAGGAGCTGAGAGCGGGCATTTAGCTACACCAAACCTACCTGTCCGTGCACAGTCATATGTTCCACAGCAGATTCCTCCCTCTAGCACACCACCTCTGGCAGAGCCTTTGGCACAGTATTTAGCACGACGAGACCTTGTCAATTCAGGACTGTACCAATTTGATGATAAGCCTGAGAATTACCGCGCATGGTGCTCTTCATTCGACAATGCCGTTGGCGAAGTTCACCTCACAGCATCCCAAGAATTGGACCTCATGACTAAATGGCTGGGGAAGGGATCTAGTGAACGGGTGAAACGCATACGCTCAGTGTACGTAAGCAACTCCAAACTGGCTTTACACAAGGCATGGGAGAGGCTGCGTGAGTGCTATGCCGCTCCTGAAATAATCGAGAGGTCTCTGTTCCAGCGGTTGGACGCGGTCCCCAGGATTTCAGCGAGGGATCACACCAAATTACGTGAACTTGGAGATTTGCTCATGGAAATCCAAGGCGCTAAAGAAGAAGGTTACCTCACTGGCCTGTCGTATCTGGACACATCACGTGGAGTTGGACCAATCGTGGACAAACTCCCATTTGCACTTCAGGACAAGTGGATGTCTACTGGGTCATGCTACAAGGAAGAGAACCAAGGGCGGTTCCCTCCCTTTGAGTATTTTTGCAACTTTGTGTGCCGGGAGGCGAAGAGGCGCAACGACCCTAGTTTCATGCAGCAAGGTAGCATCATAACGCCAACAAAACTAGATACATTCATTGTCAAGAATTTTAACACCAACAAACCCATCTCGGTAAACAAAATGGACGTTTCTCCGACCAATGATGACCCTAACAAGAACTGCCCATTGCACAACATGCCTCATCCACTCAAAAGATGCAGAACATTCAGAAACAAACTCCTCAACGACAGGAAGGCTTTTCTTATGGAGAAAGGAATATGTTTCAAATGCTGTTCGTCAGTCTCACACCTTGCTAAAGACTGCAAGGCCTCTATAAAGTGTTCAGAATGTGATAGCCCCTATCATGATGCAGCCATGCATCCTGGTCCGTCACCTCAAAGTTTCACTTACCTCCAAGCCCCTCCACCATCACAAGAGAACGGCGGGGAGGGAGAAGATCATTCTAACACGGCCGATGTTAGAACAAACTGCACTGAAGTGTGTGGTGCAGGTCAGTGGAGCCGCTCATGTGCAAAGATCTGCCTCGCAAAGATATATCCAAAGGGTTCCAAGGACATGGCTGTGAAAGCCTATGTAATTATAGATGACCAGAGTAACCGCTCACTAGCTAGACCGGAGTTCTTCAAACTTTTTAGTGTGGAGAGCAAACCAATCTCGTACTACCTCAGAACTTGCTCTGGCATCGTTGAAACATCTGGCAAGAAGGCAGAAGGATTCCAGATTGAGTCGCTGGACGGAAAGGTTCTCATCGCTCTCCCACCTCTCATGGAGTGTCATGAAATATTGAACAATCGGTCTGAGATTCCGACGCCAAGCGCTGTTCTCCACCAGCCTCATCTCCATCACATTGCCAAGCATATCCCGCAACTGGATCCAGAGGCACAAATACTTCTGCTACTCGGAAGAGATGTCCTTCGAGCACACAAGGTCAGGCAACAAGTCAACGGACCACATAACGCCCCCTTTGCTCAACGACTGGACCTGGGTTGGGTAGTAATTGGAGAGGTGTGCCTGGGTAATGCACATAAGCCGACAGTCAACACGTTCAAAACCAACGTGCTAGACAATGGTCGTCATTCAATCCTCCAACCCTGCACAAACTTCATGCATGTCAAGGAGACACAGTACAGTGCTAACCAGTCTGACAAGACAACAAAGAGGATGCTGGGTGAGACAGTGTTCAATCGAACTGAACGTGACAACAAACTGGCTCCATCAATAGAAGACCTTATCTTTTTAAAGATAATGGACACAGACGTCTACAGAGACAACACTAACACTTGGGTCGCCCCACTGCCATTTAAAGAACCACGCAAGGTTCTGCTGAACAACAGGGTGCAGGTAGTCAACCGGTTCGCATCCCTACAACGAACCTTGAGAAGGAGACCTGAGATGCAGGAGCAGTATGTGGCATTCATGGAGAAAATCTTTGCTAATGGACATGCCGAGATAGCACCGCTACTGAGAGAAGATGAGGAGTGCTGGTACCTCCCAACGTTTGGGGTCTACCACCCACAAAAACCCAATCAGATCAGGGTTGTCTTCGACTCCAGCGCACAGTATCGTGGCGTCTCCCTCAACGACGTGCTGCTCACTGGTCCCGATCTCAACAACTCCCTTCTTGGTGTCTTGCTACGCTTCCGGAAAGAGAAGGTTGCAATTATGGCTGACATCCAGCAGATGTTTCATTGTTTCTTTGTGCATGAAGACCACCGCAACTTTCTGCGTTTTTTGTGGCACAAGGACAATGACATTAATAAGGAAGTTATCGAGTACCGGATGAAGGTTCATGTATTTGGCAATGCGCCATCTCCTGCTGTGGCTATCTATGGGCTGCGAAGAGCTATCAGAGAAGGAACAAAGGAGCATGGTGATGATACTGTTAAGTTCGTGGAAAGGAACTTTTATGTGGACGATGGCTTGGTTTCCCTACCAACTGAAGCAGAGGCAATTGATTTGCTTCAACGAACACAGACAGAAATGGACATTGGCCCGTAGAAACCTTCAAATTGGAGATCTCGTTCTGCTTAGGGACAAGCAAAATTGCCGCAATTGCTGGCCTATGGCAAGGATTATCGCCACGTTCCCTGGAAAGGATGGACATATAAGAAAGGTTGAGGTGAAGACAACTGAGCAAGGCACTATGAAGACCTTTCTTAGACCAATTGCGGAGATTGTTCTACTTCTACCCAAAGACTGATCAAGAATGGAATGTTTCTCTATGCTGCAAGTTGTAGTGACCTCACAAAGGTCATGCGGGGAGTGTGCTGCCTTAACGGCATTTTCTATTTCATTTTTGTTTAATTAATGGGGTTTATTTCAAGACAGTTATTGGCAACATGATTTTCCTGTTCATGGCATATTATGACGTCACTTCCGGATAATTCACTTCCGGTTTAGTCACTTCCGGTTCCGGTACTTCCGGTTAAATGGTGTCTGGTTTCACTAGCTCGGGTTAACATTTGACAGTGGACCGCATGCTCCAGAATCTGCTCGCATCCACGGGGGAGCATCGTAGAGGCAATTTCGTGAGTGCTGTAAATGTATAAAGATGCAATGTATATTTATATTTTCTACTGTGAAATGTTATATTTACGTATGTACACTGAATGTTTGTATTGTCTTTGTTTGCAGTTTTCACCAGCATGATTGAAGAAAAAGAGTTACAGTAAATGGGTGAAACTTATTACGACTCCGTCTTCATTGACTGTGGTTTAACTCGGTGTTTAGTCCAGAGTTCCAACACCCTGCACGAGAACACTACAATTAAACTCAGGGAAAAAGGTAACTAAATAAAATGTAGACTCCAGAGAATTACTAATTAAGTGTGTGGGGGTCAGAGGGGTGTGTGAATGCATTAGGAAGTGTAAGATTCGTGTTCAAAGCTCCGGGTCCCGTGGCCGCAGGAAATTCAGGATTCGAGTTAAAGTTTAACAATATTTAATGGCAAAGATAATACTCATGTAGCGTTCACGATCGTGGGGCCAGAAAGGAGGAACTCTTCACAGACGGAGTGCAGCTCCCAGGGAGCCACAGACCGGGGCTGTCTCGAGTCTCCAGACCAGTAGAACCATCTCTCCCCAGAACAAATGCTCGGTCGTTAGTATGGTCATGCAAATGAATTCACACCTAAAGGTTAGTTCCATTGGTCAGTTCAAAGGATGCAGCAATTCTGTTCGCTACGCCAATTAGTAAACAGGCGAGGTCAAAGCTCACTCTTCCGGTCAAGGACAGGAAGTTCCCCTTCACAATAAAAGCCTATTATCCTGCCTTTCCGAATAAAAGCAACACATTAGGTTTCAATCGGCATCCATTTTAACTATTGTCTAAACAATAAAACATTCATTCATTCTCATGCATCATACAGTTAATCATTACATTTGTCATTAAAACAGAATAATAAAACAGTGATCCTCTCTTATGTTTCACAATACATTCGTCCAGAATATTCCTCATAATATCCCAAATTAATTATCATATCTTTCTTTATGTATTAATTTAAAACATAAACTTCTTTTATCTACATGTGCAAATATATATAAAATCCACTACAACCTAACAGTCCCTCCTTTTATACTATTCCATAGTATAAACAACTTGTATTGGATTTTATTTCACCGCACTGTAAACATCACTGTAATACAATCTTTATTATCAATACCTGTGGAAGAAAAAACAATATCACTCCCTCCTTTTGACCCTGCTCTGCAAAGTAACTAAAGTCTAGGAGTGTTGTGATCAGATATGTGTCTATCTGTGCATATGTCTATGTGCATCTTCTTTCTCTGCATGCTCATCTCCTCCATGGTCTCCTCTCTCTGCATGCTCATCTCCTCGATTTCCTCGAGTAAAAGGAAAACAGCAAGTTCAAACACTATATTTATTTTATTATCATCATACTTCTGTGATTTGTTATAATTTGAATCAATGTGTTAAAGGTGCACGATACTCCTCTGTGGGCAGCACATCTGTTGGTGAGGTCCATCACAGCAGGCAGCCAGGTACACAATGAAGGTCGACGATGGAGCTGTGGGAGAGAATTAAAACACACAGAGCGGCTTTCTGCGCCGGCTCTAACTAAAGTTGGATATCTGAAATATATTTGGAAATAATTTCATATTTCCCGAACCAATTCTCCAACATGTCTGAGAAGTAGTCATTCTATTTCTATGTTTTCTTTTAATCTTCTCAAAAATTATTTCTTAAGGAACTGAATTATCCAGGTTCGGACTAGCAATCTCAAACTGAATTATCAAGGATCAGATTAGCAATCTCGAACTAAATTATCAAGGATCAGATTAGCAATCTCGAACTCAATTATCAAGGATCAGATTAGCAATCTCGAACTCCGTGTGAGGAACAGCTTCTCACCCGTGGGAGGAATCAACTATTAAATGCGCTTCTGTTGTCCAACGGAGTCTTAATTACTCGTCCAATCCCATCTATTTTAAATTATTTATCTCTTAATTTATTTATCTCTGCGGATTATATTAAATGTAATTGATCAACTCTATGTTCTTTTAACTATTTCAAATCCTGCTAGGATCTGATTGCGAGCTGGTATTCGTCTGGCTCTCCTCTCTTGCTCGAACACCTACTGAAAGAGAAAATGAAATCTCTCATTTCTTCTAAAAAATATTTGCAGTTAGGTATTTTGTGCCATGACATATTTCAGCTATCTTTGACTTAATCGTCCGATTAGCTCTCTCGACTATACCCTGTGATTGTGGGTGATAGACTGCTCCGTGTGCGTGTGTAATTCCTAGGTGTCTTTCCACCTCTTGTAAGTGTTTGTGTGCAAAGTGTGTGCCGTGGTCAGACCCTATTCTCCTTGGAACTTCATATCTCGGGATGAGTTCCTTCTTCGGCCATTTTAAGACTGTCTTTGAGTCTTCTTTCTTGCAGGGGATCGCTTCCACCCATCTGGTGTATCTGTCGATCATCACGAGTAGGTATCTGAAACCTCTCTTCCTGTTTTCTGCACCCATATCGGTGTAGTCGATGCATATTTCTTTGAATGGAGCATCTGGCACTGGGAACTCTCCTTGTGGACATTTGTATGGTCTTTTCATACTAAAATCATTGCAGGTGGGACATTCATGGTGATGAGTTTCACCATCTCAGTCATATGGGATGCCACCAGAGGATGGAAACTTCCTCCTCTGTTCTTTTGGGATTCACGTGAGAGGGACCATGTGCCTGTCTGATGAGTCCTTGACACATCCTTGCAGGTGCCACTATGCCCATCATGTGATCTCCAGAGTCCTTTCTTTTGGACGGCTCCATTGTGTCCCACTGATTCTGCTCTGCTCTGCTTCTTTCTGCATGAGCTTGATGTCTTCTATTCCGAGTTTTGGTAGTTCCGGTGCGGCTATGTCTGTCCTTTGTTTCACATAGCCTGCTGCCTTCTTTGCTGCGAGGTCAGCGGCTTCGTTGCCTTTTGCCACTTTGGTCTTTGTGGTCTGGTGTCCTTTACACTTCATCACTGCTACGTGTCGTGGTAGCAGGATGGCTCTCAGTAATTGCTTCAATTGACTTTTGTGCTTTTGTCAATGCCACTACTTCTGCTAGCTGTGCAGATGCTTGCTGTGCGATGATTTCCGCAGAAATGGTTGAATGTCTTTTCTCTTGTTGCTGCACGACTGAGTATGCGGCAATATTTCCATCTTCACATTAAGTCCATCGGCCATGTCGTTTGGCTCGTATGAGACTGTGATATGTAGCTGTTGTAAGACTTTTGAAATCTTATCTTGTCATCGAGAATGCACTTGAGGTCAACTAGGCAAAAACTCCATGTTCTGTGTTGACCTTGAGCTCGAGACACATCACAACATGAGCAGTTTTCTCAATTGCTCTTTTCAGGACTGCCAAGTGTCTTGTGCAACCTGTTTTTACCTTTTTCCGATGTGGTCTAACTTCGAGCTGTCGTACATCAGGTCTCTTTCCTCCCTCCTTTTTCTGAAACAAAACAGCGGACACTATCCCGCTTGATTCAGAAACATCAAGATGGAAGGGCCTGTTGTGGTCAGGTGTAGACAGCTTTGAGGCTTAGCCAACTTCTTGTTTGGTCTTTGCGAATGCCTCTTCTGCATCATTTGTCCATGTGAGCAGGGCTTCCATGTTTCGGCTTCCTGCTTCAGTGTGCATGTCTCTGAATGGCTGTGTGAGAGACGTGAAGTCAGGAACGTAGTGTCGACTGTAGCCTGTTAGGCCCACGAATGACAGCATCTCTTGTACCGTCTTTGGTTTAGCTGCACTCAAAATGGCCGACCTCTGTCCCGCAGACAGAGCGCACAAGTCTCCTGAGATCAGTTGTCCCAGGAATGACACTGCATTTTTGCAATCTGAGTCTTTGAGCGCTTCACCTCATAACCTGCTTTGGTTAACAGCATTAGAAGGTCTTTCGTCACTCTAAGACAAATTGCTGCAGTTGGTGCAGCTAACAGCAGATCATCCACGTACTGTACAAGTACTGTGTCTTCCGGTAATATGAAGTCTTTGAGGTCTTGCTTCAGGGCTGCATTAAACAAACCCGGGCTATCTCTGTAGCCTTGTGGCATTACGGGTTTGGCACTTGAATGTTCTGTGCAATTGTGGCTTTGTTGATGGTTCTTAGGTCATGAACCATTCTCCAGCCTCTGTTACCGGATTTTTGGACTGGTAATATCTGTGTATTCCAGTTGGACTCTGCGTCGATGAGTAAGCCTGCTTCATATTGTCTCTCGAATGCCATCTCTTTGTTCTTGTTGCAGCGGATATTGATAGCGCCAGACCGTCTTGATCTGGTTTCAAAGTCATTACCACGTTATGTTGAGTGGTGTGGCCAACATCATAGTCTCCTCTCGACCATATTTGTGGTGGCACTTCCAACATTTCATCAGTGGAGGGATGATTTGAGTGTTCCCTTCCATGATTTCTGTCAAGTTGTCGGAGTTGTCCCTTGGAATACGAGTGTTGCTGTATCCTCCAATAGTCACCATTGGGGGGTGGGACAGATATGGGGATTTGGTAGGAATCCACCTTTCTTTTGAGACCTTCTCCATCATTGGGCCAAGGTTTCTTGCTTCATGACCTGCTCTGATCAGTAGTGTGAAGTGAGGGGCAGAGTCAGGTTGCAGTGCATACCAGTCTCGTTGGTCTGCAGACAGTAAACATTCAGCTGCAACTCCTTCTTTTCCTACAATTATGGCTTCTGTTCTGATGACTTCAGTTTCACCCTCCTTTTCTTCTTAGGCGGCGGCGTAGTTGTAGGTGCAACGGTAGGGATCTTCTGGCATGACATATGGATGTTGTGTCATAATCCATGGCATCTATGGCACAGGTGATGATAGGTTCTCGCCCATTTGGAACCATTATTCACTGCGCCGGGCCCTCTGGGCCTCTTCATAGAAAATCCACATAATCTTCATCCTGCACTATTCTTGCAGGCATCTGGTTCTGGTTTGGAATGTGTCGTCCAAATCCTCCTCTTTGTGGGCTTCCTCTGCCTCTAGCTGCATCAGAGCGACTGTAACATTCCTCAGCCCTGTGCCCAAGTCTGTCACAGATACGACAAGGTTCTCGCCACCTGTCTCTTCTGGATCCTCTGGACTTGTCTCTGTCTTTTCTCCTCTTCTTTATATTGGTCCAGGGCTTTGCCCACTGCTTCCTGGATCTGGACGACGAGGTTGCTAACAGCAGCCATCTGCTTTCGCGCTTGTGGGCCGTGCTTAGCAGCCTCTGTGTCCTCTTTTGCTATCTGTAGCTTCAGGAGTCTCATTGACAGCTCATCTTTGGTTGCCTTTTCTTCTTCATCATCCTCGTGGTGCTGAGTGATGTGGTGTGTGATGTGTTCCTTGCACACTTCAAAGGTGGCATCTTTATGCCCATCGTATGTTGCTCACGACTCAACTTGGCCGGGAGACCTGAGTAGTAATAGGGGGGTGGCCTTGCGCGCGAACGTACACGCACGTGAATGATTTATGACGGGTCATAAAACGCATGTTTATTGCCCCCCAATAAAAAGAGTAATAAAAAATTAGACCCGGCATCCATTTTTTTTTTTTTTTTTTTTTTCTTCCTGTAAAGTGGGTGTGTCGGCGCGTCGTCGGCGCGTCGTCGGCGCATTATCGACGCGTCATCGACGTGTCATCGGAGGTGATCCCCCTGGCGCGCTCGGCCATGTAACGGACGGTTCAGCCCTTTTTTTTTTTTTTTATTGCTGTAGTGGGTGTGTTCTTAACATTACCTATATAGGCCAGGTATAGCATGAGTTATTTCTCTTCCCCTCCTGCAACCATTGCTGCTGCTGCATCTCTGAACATCTGAACCTTCTTTTAGATCTGTGTACTCTTGAGTCTGTTCCTCTGCGTGCTGGCTTGCTTGCTAACGTGATTGCTAGGCTATTTCTTTTGCCGTAGGTTTACTGAACGCATCACACAGCCGTTTTTTTCTTCTCGCCGAGATGCAAGCACCACGTGACCCTGAGGCTACAATCAGAAGCACATCACCTGTGCTAGGTAGGTCGCAAATATTCAGAGATACTTCTGAGTTTGTAAACGGGGAATTTGGCCGGCCGCAGAAGCGGTCGAGGCATGGTATCACTAGTGAGACGGGGCCGGTCTTAGAGTTGGAGCACACTGGTGTAAATGGCCATGTTTACAGAGCGGTTTACGATAATGGATGGGTTACAATTAGCTCTAGCTTGGAGGGATATACCGGAGATGTCTGGGGATATCAGACCGCTACAGGGGAAGAATGCATGAATGTGAACAACTGGCAAAGGTTTCGTAGCGAGGTTTGTGTAGCGCTTAACCAGAACACTGTTACGGACGGCGAGACTATTTACTCTGTGTTGTGGTATAGCTCAACGGGTCCAGAAGTGTATCACGTAACAGCCAGCCGCATCAACAAGAACCCCGAAGAGTTTATATGTATAAATAGCTGCCCAGACAGGGACGTAGTATTTACACAGAGAGGACCCCACGAGGCTAGGCCAAACCCATACCGGTTTACGTATGGAGAGTTTTTTAAATGGTTCCCTGTTACGTTCATTGTGTTGTGGTCTGACTGGTCTGCGGTGCACACGATGTTCAGTCAGATCGATGAAGCGATCAAGAGGGATAGGGTCGCAGCGTTATATGGGGACTCTCGAAAACGTCTTGTCTATTGCGAGACAACACGTGTCATGCATCCTGGTGTGTATGCTTCCACGTGTTGACTGCAAATCAGAACTGCCCCGTCGACATCATCTAGGTATGCTATATTCTGCGACTGTTTTTAGATGCTACATAGTGTGTGTGCATAGTGGTTATAATGTAAAAGCATATATGCATGATATATATATATATATATATATATATATATATATTGTAATGTTTAATCATAATGTTTTCTTTAAATCTTATCAGATGGTGAAGAAACAAACACCACGTGGGCAGATGCTACCGATAGCCCCCAGCTGAGTGGGGATGCTAACGAAGAGATGGGAGCCAGTTCAGCAGAGCCATCTGGAGGTGTAAAGGCATACGTCCACATAGATGGGGTTGAAATCAGCTGTAACCCTCCAATCGCTCATCGGTTATCCCTGACATTCCTGGAGAGCATTAAAACTGGTGTTTTACATTTGTTGAACACTGTTATAACGGATTATAAGAAAGAGATGTGTAATGGCTGCCATATTGACCACCCCAGTCAGGACGAGCACTCGTGCATTGAGGCGGCGGATGAACTATTCTATGGTGCACACTTCGCTCCGCTGATGCGGAGGCTGTGGCGGGGAAAATTCATACCGGCTCTACACACCTATCTGTTCCTGATGGGTTTTCAGGCCTCTGACGAGAGAGTCCAAGGAGCGGCTGAGATGTACCTGTTGGAGCTGAAATCAGTAGACCTGGTTGTCGACACAATTTACAACATGTATGAACGTATGAGGGCCGATGAAACATGTAACATGAATATGTTACTATTAATGAAACATCGGTGGCTCAATCTGATAGTCATTTAGAGTGAAAGTGTGTTTTTTATAAAAAACCTGTCCTTTTTTTGATATGTTGTTGTTGTTATATCTTTACACAGCATAAATAAAAAGGGTTGTAACAGACACATTTGTAATCATTTTACAAGAGACACTTAACATGGAGAGTACGCTGAAGAAAATTTATTATGATCCAGAGCATCCAGGCGGTTTAGGTGGTGTAGTCAAACTACGTAATGCAGTCAGGGAGTGTACGGGAGTTTTACCTTCAAAGGCTTGTGTCAATAACTTCTTACTGGAACAAGATGTGTACACCCTACATGCTAATGCAGCTGTACATTTCCCCCGGAACAGAGTGCTGGTCTGCGGTATTGACGAGCAGTTTCAAGCTGATTTAGTAGATATGATGGACTATTCAGATGAAAACGATAACGTGCATTATTTATTAATGTGTATCGATGTGTTTTCTAAATATGCGTGGGTTAGGTGTCTTTCCAACAAGACGGCTGTCACTGTTACGAAGGCCTTTAAAGACATTTTGGAGGAGGGCCGTGTCCCATTGAAAATACAGACCGATGACGGCACAGAGTTTTATAATAAGAAATTTCAGCAACTAATGGGGCAGTATAAAATAGCCCATTTTTCAACATCAAACGAAACTAAAGCTAGTGTCGTGGAGCGTTTTAACAGGACATTCAAGACCCGTATGTGGCGATATTTAACATCTGTTAATTCGCGCCGGTATGTGGATGTAGTTCAAGATCTTGTTAAAGCCTATAACAACACGTATCATAGATCTATAAAGAAGGCTCCTGTAGCAGTAAATAAAAACAATGAAAAGATGGTATTCAATACGCTGTATAAACTGAAGCCACAGAAGCCTGTGAGTTTTAAATTTAACAAAGGTGACACTGTGCGTATATCAAAACTCAGGGGGGTTTTTAGGAAGGGCTATAAGCAAACATTCACTGATGAACATTTTACAATATCACAGTGCATAACTAGAGACCCTCCTGTTTATAAATTAACCGACTGTGCCCAGGAGCAGGTGAAAGGGACGTTTTATGAGAGAGAGCTACAAAAAGTGATTATAGGGAAAAATAAAATTTATAAAATAGAGGCGATATTAAACAAGAAAACCTTTCGCGGTGAAAAACTTGTATTGGTGAAGTGGCTGGGTTGGTCTGAGAAGTTTAACACCTGGATATCCGAGAAAGATGTAGTGGACGTATGATGCTTCATATAAAGGAACAGGTGACATGATCGAACACCACACATGCAAAAGAGCTCCAAAGGACACCGGACATGGAAAAGAATGGGTTCTACGTCACGCTGCCAAGCAACTCATCACACACAGTATATCCCAGTAATAAGATATGGCGTTACCGGACCAAACTCGCTAAAACTATAGTGCTGAGCGAGCCACACGAGGTCGGATTGATAGAGATTCAGTATCCAAAAGTATGGAATAGTTTTCCAGCAACCGATTCCGGTGTACTTGTATATGATGCTAAAACACAGACTACATCAACTGTATTAGTGGAGGCTGGTTGTTACGAGTCTGTACCCGCAATCGTTAGTGAGTTTAACACGCAGATCCGTGCACACCACAGGCTAGCACCGCACTTTCAGGTCATGATATATAATGCCGTTAAAAACCGTGTTTACTTCACGGGCGTGATGAATGGGCTCACAGTGACGTTTAAAGGTCGGCTGGCTGAGATATTAGGATTCAAACCGGAAGTGCCTTTTACAATCAACGATGATAAACGGCATGGTTCATCTACGGCCCCCTATCCATCAGATATTCATGCTGGATGTTATAATATATTTGTATATAGTGACATTGCCGACTATCAACTAGTGGGTGATAGTTATGTACCGCTTCTGAGGTGTATAAATGTGGCTGATGATCAGAGACGTATCCCCACTCTAACATATGACAAGCCGCACTACACATCGCTCTCTACAAACGTCATCGACGACATTGAAATAGCGTTAAAAGACGACCAAAACCAATATATACCGTTTTTATATGGTAAAGTGGTTGTAAAGCTACACTTCAGGCCAATAAGACAAGGAATATAGATAGTGGTGGACAATGGCGCACACTCCGTACGTTCGTGACGATGGCAGATATATGTCATATTATATGAATCAGGCAGGCGGGGATATGCCCGGCTTTATTGGAGCAAGTACACAGTACGGAAACGGGTTAGGAGGAATGTTTCGTAGCCTGTTCAGAATGGCCATACCACTTTTAAGAAGAGGGTTCAGCATAGCAAAACCTCATTTAAAGACTGCAGCGCATAGTATCATGGGTGATGTTGTATCTAATATTGCCAAAAATAGCATGACTAGGAAACAGGAGGGACACGGTATGCTGGTGCGTGTACCCCGGGGTTTGAAAAAACCGCCAGCTGTTAGGGGGCGTCGCCGGACCGTATTAAGAAGAGCTAAATTCACATGCAAACCCCGAAAGACGATCAAAAAGAAGACAGGAGTCAAGAGAGGCAGACCACATATGAAACGAGCTCGTTCTTCTTCTTCTTCTGCTAACGACATATTTTAAAAAGACCGGATAGACAGGGAGGACTAGACATGGCGCTCATTCATAATCAATCTGCAGAGTGTGTGAAGACGGAACTGGATCTATTTACAGTACCATACACGCAAACATCCCTCGAGAGAGCTACATTTCTCGAAATACCCCCTGTATCTGCCATAACTGACACCGGACCCCTGGAGTTTTACATATCATCCAGTGGGGAGGACTATCTGGATTTGAATGATACATATCTGTTTATGCGGGTGAAAATTACCAAACCAGATGGCAGCGACCTCACGGCCGATTCCGATGTGGGTTTCATAAATTATCCAGGATGTACACTCTTCTCGCAGGTGGATATCATGCTAGGGGACCGCCTCATATCACAATCCTCAAACACATACCCATACCGTGGAATAATAGAGTGTCTGATCAACTACGGAAAAGACACGTTGGATACACAGTTCAGCACAGGATTGTTTAGTAAAGACACGGGGACGCATATGAACGATGCCTCTATAGCGGGAGCCAACCAGGGATTGATGACGAGGGGGGAATTCACCAAGAACAGCAGGATTGTGGAGTTAATTGCGCCGATACATGCAGATTTGTTCTTTCAGGAGAAACTATTACTTAACGGCGTTGATATTTCTCTGAAATTCATACGTTCAAAAGATGAATTCACCCTAATGAATGCCACAAATACAGCATACAGAGTCAAGATAGTATCAGCTAGTATATTTGTGAAAAAAGTAACTGTGGCACCTACTGTCAGGCTGGCCCATAGCAGAGCATTACAACACACCAATGCCAAATATGCTATAGACAGGGTTGCATTGAAAACGTTTTCCATCCCCGCTGGTACAAGAGTATGTAATCAGGAGAATTTATATATGGGGCAGATCCCCAAATTTATGATTTTATGCTTTGTAGACAATGAGGGATATACAGGAAGTTATACTAGAAATCCAATGAATTTCGAGAACTATGATCTAGAATTCCTGAGTATTCATGCGGACGGCCATTCATACCCCTCAAGACCGTTTCAACCATACTTTCAGAGAGGCCAGTACACCAGAGAATATTATCACATGATTCAAACAACTGCGCGGCATTTAAAGGATAGAGCGCTATCTGTAACACGCAACGATTTTGGGGGTGGGTATGCCCTGTTCTGTTTTAATTTGGATCCTGACGACGGGTGTTCGGGGAATGTATCACTAGTTAAGACGGGGAATGTGCGACTGGAGGCTCGATTCAGAACACCTCTACCTAGGACTGTTACACTTATATGTTATTCTGTGTTTGACTCTGTTATTGAGATATCAAATCAGCGACAGGTGCTGCTTGATAACTACTAAACACACCCATGAATACCATAGAGCTGACGAGCGTTGTTAGAAAACGGATTATTAATGGTACAGATTTTGTGGGGGTGCTAGCATGCAATCAGTTACCCAAGCGAAGAGTATGCAGATATCCGTTGATGCTGATTGTAAATACTCACCCGTCCGACAGACCTGGAGAGCACTGGTTGGCCATTTATATCACAAAACACCTGCACGGATATTTCTTTGATAGTTTTGGTCACTCTCCAGACCATACACGGTTCCCAAAGGAGATACATACTTTCCTCAATAATAACTGTACCCAAGTGTCTTATTCTAGGAAACAGGTACAGAACAACCTGACCACAACATGCGGACAACAATGTGTGTTTTTCCTGTGTCACATACAAAAGGGGATACCATACACCCGAGTGATGGGGATGTATGGAGATAATCTAGTTAATAATGATTCCATGGTCTGTCGTTTTGTTAACAAAATACAACCGTCAGTGTGTTGCGGAGATGATTTTTCCTGTGTACAATGTTCGTAAACCATGAAAATGTTGTACTGTAATGTACTGTGTTGTGATCGTTTTAAAAAATAAATAAATAATACTAATAATAAATGAGGAATCCCATGTTTTATTTATAAGTCATAATTTATTCATCTCATCCCCGAATGGTTACACAAATAATGATAATAAAAAAAGCAAACAAACAAACATACAAACAAAATGCAGACAGTATATTCATCCTGTAAACACCTAAAAAGACATTCATCATATTTATACAACAGTTTTACATTCAAGTGGTCATAGAAATAACATGATAATAAAAAATAAAAAATAAAATAAAATAACATCTTAATACGTCATCCACGGTTTAACAGCACCCTGGCGTCTAACCCTTGAGGATAGGGGGGTGTTATATACAATGCGCCTAGTCTTTGGGCGAGGTTTAAAAGTTACAAAATCATCATCATCATCATCATCATCAACAACAGACACTTTATTTGCAGCAATAGATCGGCGCACCCGAGTGTTGGGTATGGCAGATAAAGGAATATTTAATCCTGCTAGTGTCTTTAAAAAAATAGACCAGCCAATAGGCCTGGAGCTGTCTAAAACATTGTGTGAGGCTGTAACACTTTTCAACAGATCATACATGTGTGAACCTCTGACAGTTTGACTATTAATAATAATCTCCCCATTACCGGTCCATGATACGATGTTGCCTGAATTGATCAAAGTATCCAGAATACACTCGGCGTACTTTCTGCTCTTTTTAGGCATGTGTTTTAGAACATTACCAAGAATCAGTGTCTTTTCGGGGTCGACATCAACGCCATCCCCAGGTGCACTCTGTGGGACAGTAGCAGGTCTTGAATTGTCGGGGGTGTCTCCGGGAGGGAGTGATAGAGTCAGTACATTCTTTTCACGTTCCCCCTGTCTCACAAAACCCAAGTATCTCTGTAAAATACTGGCATACTGTTTTGCTTTCTTATACATGTCGGTGTCGGGCTGATTTAACACAGCAGTCATGGCTCTATCGAGGTCGTTTTGCACGGCCTGTCTTATAGATTCTGGTCGAGGGTCCTGCAGAGGTTGTTTTAAGGAATCCAGTTGATGCTGGGGCACCAGAAACATTTTTTGTGTATGCTCCATGTGTCGTGGCTTCACCTACCCCTGTTGATTAGACTAACTATAAAAGGAATCGCAGCCCCTAACAACGGTAGTAAAAAAAAACCAGACTGATTGAGTGTCTTCTTTTTGTTTGCTGATTTGATCTTTTTATCGGCAACCAGTCTAATAAGATTCTTTTTCTTCTTTAAGAGTCCGTACTGCTTGTTAGTCAGGGGGATATTACCACGTAACACATTGAGGGCTATCTCACACAGAGCATTGACAAAATCCTTGTTGGCATTACCCATAATGACCTTTCTCATCCTTGGTGAAGATTTATATATCAGCTCCAGCATAGCCAAATTCCTCTGCATACGCTGCGACATGTCTAATAACGCTTGTGTTTTTTAGAAATATACACAACCGTTTGTTCGGACAGCAAGGCGGTTCTGAGTCTTAAATGTTCGGGCGTCATGGCTTTATAATCTATGAGAAGATACCCGTAAGCGGGGGTTGTTGCATCATCAAAAGCCTCTAAAAAATATTTAGTGTTACCAGGGAACATTTGTCTGGCCAATAACATGATCTGCCCCTTATCCCTAGGATTTTTAAATAAAATGAGATAGTTTGTGTTTAAACTAATAGTACGACTTGCCTTACCCTGAATAAACAAATTCTGTACTAAATATATACATCTGAGATTTCTGTGGTGCACATATTTGGTAAAAACGTTTTGAACCTCAAGATTATTGCTTGCATCGTTCATTAAATCATCTATGATGAGCAGGTTGTTTTTGGTCGGAGGCAATAAGACATCGTCACATAGAGACTCTGGTATCCCATTCACAAAGTTGATGGCCCTTATTTTAAGGAGTTGATTATATATGGGC
Organism: Cyclopterus lumpus; assembly: GCF_009769545.1. NCBI lineage: Eukaryota > Metazoa > Chordata > Actinopteri > Perciformes > Cyclopteridae > Cyclopterus > Cyclopterus lumpus. The sequence goes on from NC_046974.1 coordinate 25,777,675, forward strand.
TGCCAGCACGAATAAATATAGACTACATTATCAATGTTGTGTGAAATAATCCTCTCTGCGTTCGCTATGATGTCTTTTACAAAAAAAGTCTTTCCACAGTTTGAAGGTCCGCTCACGACTAGACTGAAAGGATGCTGTAAACGAATATCAAATCCTTGGTCTATGTTAGTATCCATAAGGGAGGGTGGTGTAGTCTGATAATACCCTCCGCTTGTTGTACACCACACGGACGTTCTTAAGGACTGTGTCGTTTTTAAGATGGAATTTCTTTTTGTCCCTCTTGATCGTATCCGATGTGGTTATCAGGTTGGGGGCAGGGTTATTCTGATTCGCTACAAAAGCATGCACTAGACCAATCAACGACTCTGGGGTGACAACTGCAGCATTTCGAGCATTTAGTGTGACCCCCTTGCATTTGACAGTTGTCTTGCCAAACCTTGTATTATAGCCGTAGCATTTGGGCCCACCTGATACAAACTCTGTGATATAGTCCTCCTCAGGAGAACCACACACGTCACCATTGTTTAACTCATCAGTCAAATCGCCAAGATATGGACCCAGGGGAGGTACCCTGTCACCAGCCTGAGATGTGAACACAACACTGTCAGTGTCACAGTACAATACCCTCTCCTGCAGCATGTCAAGTACATCATAAAGCATCAGTCTGGCATGAGCGGTTGTCATTGCACCTATAAAGACATTCACATCCCTTATACGTGACCCCCTGCTGTCCGCATGTCTCCACTGTACCATGGCGACCTCGTCTGAAATAAAGCAGAATTGTCGCACATCATAATGATCGCTAAACATCAATTGTGTGAATCTTGCGGGGTCTGTGATTAACTCGCAGGATGGCATGTTATTTCGCATGCTAAATCGGCCCCACAGAGAATTTAGCAGCAATTTGTTGCAGCTGCGCATTGCTTTGTTGACTTTGATTTTGCTGGGATCGAGCCGAATGCCCTCTTTGATGTAATAGTCCTCCACATATTTAGCCCTGTCATCAGGCGTTTTAACGTGACCTGGATATCCTGAGGCCTCCTGTTTACACTTTAGAAATGTGCTTACATATCCCTTAAACAATGTGTCTGTCTTGTTGGGAAAATGCCACACTTCGTCAATGGAGACAATCAGGTAGCCCTTTTCGATAGCTTTCTGAAGCTCAAAGGAGACCCACACCCCCGACAGTTGTCTGGCACTGTCACTGTGTGTACATGCTGCAGTCTGGTTCAATGTCTCAGCGCAGGTGGCACACAGTGGAAACATGAGTTTCCCCTGACATCTGTAGGGTAAGACGGGATGAAACAAGCCTCTTGGGGGGAGTACAGTACACTTTACAAATCCAAAATAGTTATCGATAGACTCAAAGTTACTAAAGATAAGCTGTGGGTGACCGACGGGGTACTGTTTAGAGTTCTGAACAGTGGGATACAGACTAGTGAAGTCATAGTATCTAATTTTTTCGTCCGCTGCACTATTGACCTTGTGGTACAGTTTCATCGCGTTGGTGCGCCCTCCAAAGAGCGCCTCGCGGGGGTTTAGTCTCTCGCGCTTTATGTATGTGGACAGAAATGCTTGTACAGGAGCACTGCATCGTTTTAAGGCTGTCCACTCACACTCCCACATCACTGTCACTTGCATACCGTGCATGGTTTGTAGGGCTGCGACCTTGTCCATGAATGCTTTGTACTGTCTGCCATATGTTACTTTAGCAACAGGATTCACATGACTTGACACATGACATTTCACACACCCATGGTAGAAGCAACCGGCAAATTCGTAGCCCATGTGGTTTGCAGCATTATAACCGTCCAGATAGAATGGGGGAAAAGACTGCTCACCGTGATTGAGTGCATGCTTAATCTCAATGTTCTCGACATGCGCTACATATTCAAGCCACTGCATGGATACATCAGAGTATACTTTGTTTTGGGGAGTGTACGCCCCCTCGTAAGTCAGAGCGACGGTGTCTTTTGGTAAAAACAATGTTTTGAATACACCCATACAGCTGGAAGCCAACGTGGTGAATGTGAAAGGATCTAGTTGTGTGCACTCCATGAAGCTAGCCCGATAGGTTGTGCATGCTCTGCGCAACACTTCAACATCATTGATACAATAACGGCGTATCTCCGCTTGGAAATCAAACGTCTCCTCGCACACACTGTTATACCAGACCATGAATGCTGTCTTGTCACCAGCACACATTTCGTGAAACCCATAGTATGAGGGGTCTGGGTATCTACCGACATATTGCTCATTGTCTCGAGTGTTGAAACGATGGGGGAAATAACCCTTTGCCATGTCCTCAAAACCTAGGGCTTCGGGCGTCTTTGACAGTCGCATGGGGAGAAAACTGAAAGAGTCAATCCACCGTTGCTGGTAGCTCTCGTCGTACATTAGTATGACACGACTACCTCTCATGGTCACATTAGGGGTGATGCCCTGTTTGACAAAATACTCTAGCAGAATATAGTTGTCAAAACCTGATGCATTGTGTGCTATGTATGTGTATCCTTTATATTTAGGCTTGCGATACCTCTGTACAAAGGCATCAACACACTTTAAAGTGGTGAAGCAAAACTTGTCACCCGACAGATCCATAGCGCATACAAAATTAGCCTCATGTTTACCCTCGTGAAACCGTGTCTCAAAATCAAACAATATATAGTTTGTCTGAGCAGGTTTCTTTTCAACCGGTTGTATGAAGCAGGTATGCGGTTCACTGCTCTCCATCAGGGGCTCCCCGCAGTGGGTACATGAGGGGGTTGCACACTTGTGTGGTTTTTTGGCTATCTTGTATGTTTTACCACAGGTCTCACAGTATTTGATTGTCTGGCACGGTATTACACCATGAACAAGCTCAGACCTCTTGTGCTGATCAAAACAGAATCTGGATTTGCATATTCGTTTACAGCTGTCACACTTCAGGGTAGCGACGGCACGGGTACGACATTCTGGGGTGAAACAAACATTACATCTCTGTGTACAGTTATGGTATAGAACGGATTCATATGTCACATAACAGTAGTCGCATACATAGGATGCTCCGAAAAAAACAGTCTTGTTGTCAATCATGTAGTAATGGTCATCATGTAGATATAACCACACAGTCTGGGGGTTCGGTGTCTCATGAGTCTGGAAGCACTGCAAACGTTTACGTCCTACATTGTGATGAAAGATTATGATCTTTACACCCAAAAGGTTTTCAAAAGCCCCCACGTCAGAGAATGTGACACTATGCATGGGGTCAAAACCGGCTGAACTCTGTAGCTGCTGTGCGTATGCCAGCTTGGCGGCCTCTGATGTTTTCGGCTGTTTATGGTGTGCCAAACACATGGAGAAGCATAGATTGTTCCCTCTATTACCTGAATGGTATAGGAAACGACCCTTCTTTGAAAGAATTTCATCATATGTGACACAACCTAGTTTTAGGCTCCCCCCAGCACCCCCACTACTGTTTTGGGCTACTGTGACCACTAGCTCCAATTCATCATCGGATATAGAATCATCATTGCTCTGGATGACCTGGGCTATCTGCTCCATAAATAGATCGACATTATATGCATCGCTCGCGTTTAAAATGGCTTGCACATCGCTGGCCAATGATGGGCCTCGCAAAACTACATTCAATATGCTCCCGGCGGGGGCTGTGTCTACAGCCCTATTTATTATACCACCCACAGCATCGCGTACCATGTCAGGGATGCGGTCTATTTCTTCGAGTATTATGTTTCCAAAATCAACCCTTTGTCGTAGTTCAAAAGCATTGAATGATGGAATTGTCCTAGTGTGAATAGGTCTCGTAGAACCCACCCCTGAGGTAGACGCCACCTCCCCATCAGGAGCCCCTCCACCCACTTGATGTGTCTCAGTCAACCCTAATCTGATATCATCATCATCATCATCATCATCATCATCACTATAGGACGTCCCCAGTACCCCAATAGTATCACTAGATGGTGCCCTTACAGGTACCCTTACAGCATCTGCTACAGTCTCTGCTACAGGTAGTGACAAAAGGCCCCCCTCCCCCTCCTCCACATCCTCAAGCAATTCCACATCACCCCCGACACCCTGTCTCTCTGCAAGTATGCATGAGTCTATCAGTGATGGTAGCATATCAACGTGCGTATCATTGTTGTGAACCACACTTACACTGGCATACTCAGGCATCCCTGGATCGAGTACGGCTTCTGAGACTAGTGGAATGGTATCCTCCATCATCCTCCGCCCATCAATTACCTCCATAGTCCCATGCGTTTCTAGATCTATTAATATCAATAATCTCTGCAGGATCCTCTCCGACACTTGTGTGAATGTCGATGTATTAGTATCATTATGTATGTTGGATGTAGACGATTCTATGTCACCATACTCAAAACCTAGGACCTCGGCACTCCCTGTCATGCGATTAGCTAATGCTTGCATAATGATATGATGCTGCTCTCGGCCGTCGGTCAGTTTGTCATGTGTCGGAGGTGCGATATACTGCAGTATATTATCACCATTATTAGTAGATGTAGATGCCACCGCCTCAGCATGCTCCCCTCCACCCACTCGATGTGTTTCGGTCAACCCCGATGGTGCCAAAATGAGATCTCGTAATGTCACACACCTCTGCAGGATCCTCTCCGACACTTGTGTGAATGTCGATGTATTAGCGTCAATATTTGCCTGATCTGGGTCTGGGGGCGGATTATGTATGATGGATGTAAACGAATCTATGGTACCATACTCGAAACCTCGGGCCTCGGCACTCCCTGTCATACGATTAGCCAATGACTGTATGATGATATGTTGTTGCTCTCGTCCGTCGGTCAGTTCGTCATGTGTCGGAGGTGCGATATACACCTGTATATTATCATCATCATTAGTTGTGGGGGATATACTGTTAGTTTGACTATTAACATCAGAATTACTGTTGTTATTGGAGGCAATCTGATCATGCACCCCGCTATTACCATGTTTTAACACCTTTCGTGGCGGTGATGAGGCCATCTTTTTATACCTAGTGTGTAATCACACACACACACACACACATATATGTCAGACACACTTTTTAATATCATATATGTATAAAAACAAAACAAAAAACAAAACAAAATAAAAAATTATGACACCTTTTAAGAAACCAGATATCCTTATCATAACCCGTCTACCCGTCTAATGAGCATGGTTAACAACGTATCTGTAACCCTGGCCTGATCGTCTAGGACCTTTCGTATGTTCAGATCGGTATTGGTCTGGTCACTGGCGAATTTTGCCAGCATGTCCCTGAGTGCACCCACTTGTATGCTCAGCTCTGTAATGGCCTGGTCACTGACGGATTTTGCCAGCATCTCCCTGAGCGCCCCCACCTCGCTTCTCAGTGTTGTGACCTCAGTATTTACACCCCCACACATGCAAGATCCCGTAGTAGTAGTCGTATCACGTGCCCTGTCCCCTTCTGTAGTTATGTCGTATGGAGCCCAGTTCTCGGGTGCCTGCCAATTGTCAATAAGAGTATGTAGGTCCTCTAATTGAGAATTACACTCCAGCGGTACAGCCTCTACTGGTGTCTGTATGTCATTCAGATTCACATACGCATCCTGCGGCAGGGCCAATTCTTGAAAGCCATTACCTGATGGTTGGTCTGGGAATAGCTGTAACGAATCCCCCAACACAGCATTCGCACCCCACGCAATGGATTCTGCAGGAGCCCCTGCACAGTCCTGGGTGTCCGCCGGTACGTTCTCTTTGTTGTTGTTGTTGTTGTTGCTGTTGTTGATGTTGTTGATGTTGTTGTTGCTGGTGCTGTTGTTGTTGTTGGTGAACTCTTTTCCAGGCAGTGATGTGGTCTGTTGTTTCTTCTTCTGCTTCTTCTGCTGCTGCTTCTTCTGCTTCTTCTTCGGTGTTCTGAGACATAACATTAATAATAATAATATTAAGAAAAGTGATTAATTAAAAGCAAAAAGAATCCCTACACTGTAAACACCTTGAATCTTTTATAACTTGTGTTTTATTTACCATATATATATATATATATACCTTTTTTTCTTTGATTGTATGCCTGATGGAGCCAGCTCTCGGGAGTCCTCCTGGTTATTTACCCAGGGGTAGGAGGGGGGGTGATCCTTCACACCTCCGAGGCTGGTATACGATGCTGTTTGGAAGACCATGCACAAACTCAATATATGTATATACATGCATAGTAATAATAATAATAATAATACACACATACACACACACACACACACACACACACACACCCATACTTCATACCTGATGTTGTGGCTCTGGGTGTCACGTGGCTGTGTTCAGAGGTGTCGCTGTTCTGACTTCTCAGACTGAACTGACTGTATGCATCCCCTGGATACACCAACACTTTCACACCGCGGCGTCTCGGGTCCCTTGATATCTGCTCAGCTGTATACATATAATATATATATATATATATGTGCCCTGTAGCATCATTTAAAAAAACATGTGTGTTCTTGGGAGGGGGGGGGTTTGATCATTGTTACCTGCGACCGGCGTCCGTAGCCCATTTACGGCCCCTACTGTTTCAGCCTCATTAGCATCAAGGGGTCTTGACACCTGCGATGCAGGCAGACAGAGGTCTTCTTCTTCTTCTTCTTCTTCACTACAATGAGGTGTTACAAACACTTCACGACCGAGTGCTTCAACAGCCCTGTTTATTTCCCTGGTTCTCGGTGTCTCTGGTAATTTATAGGCTGTATCTCCAGTCAAGGTCCTGAGAAATAGTGATGTTAAACAACATTATTATATATATATATATATAGCATTTATTTATATTGCTGAATCACGCTAGTTGGACCAATAGGTCTGTAGGTACCTTCTGGCTCTTTTGTCTGTATGTAAATCATCCTCTAGAACATGGGATCCACCACGTTTCTCACCCAGCACCTGTCTGCATTGTGTTGTTGCAGAACTAAAACAGACATGATTTAAGACATTAGTTATGATTGGAAATACATAGTTTGAAAAAACATAAGAAATTGCAGAGATTTAATACAAAACATACCTGTTTGATCTTTTACATGCAGCTTTACCACCACCACCAGCCGCTCGTTCACACTCCGGTTTCAAGGCACGTGGTCTTGTAGACTTGGCCTTTTGAGTATCTGCCACCGACAAGTAAAACACATTTTAAAATAAAATACAGTCCCCTACATATATATATATATATATATATATATATATATATATATATATATATATATATATATATATATATATATATATATATATATATATATATATATATATATATATATATTACTACTGTTACGTATTGCTAGTTATTACATACAGTCTTACCTTCTAATACTTCTTCATTCGACGAATAACCCCCGTGTTTCACCCATTCAATCACCCCACTCTCTGCAACCACCGGCCAGTATGAATCTGGCTGTGCCGGGCCTATGTCATATGTGTATAATACGCTTAAGAACGAAAGATTAACCATGCATTGCTGTATACTATGTTATCAAAACATACTGTACTCACGGCTGCTCACATTCTCTCGTGAACTTTGATTCTCCTTACCAAATCCTATGAAATAAAACATCTAATTAACTTAAATACTTGTACCATTATTTGTGGTATATATATATATATATATATATATATATATATATATATATATATATATATATATACCACAAATTACTACTGACTACTGACCTGCTATTACAGCAGCCTTCCACATGTTCAGGTATGTCAGGTTCCTGTCATGTCTGGTGCCTGTAGCTGATTCCCAGGCGTCAGCTGCTTTCTTCAAGTACACCATGGCTTCTTCATCTGACTTTAGCTTGATGCTGGCTAGGTTGGCCATGTCGGGAGTATCTCTGGGATTATATGGCTTGTATTGAGGTGTGCCATTGCTCAATGTCATGATAGGTGCCTGAATCTGGCATTTTCCTCTTCTTCTTCACAGCACACTGGGCTTGTTGCTGCCACTGACATCTGAGTGTGTCGTGGTGGAGGCTTGTAGCTTATGCCTTCCTCTGCTCTCCTCGGGAGGTGTTGTCGTGATCCCTGGAGGCTGTCTCCTCCTCTGCTGTCTTGGAGGCTGTGTCCTCCTCTGCGCCAGTTGCATAGCACAGTTAATTGACCGGAAAGGTCAAGCAGGGCTCCTCTTCTTGTGAGATGGGGGTGGAGGGGGCTGGGGCCTTGATTTGGCTCCTCTTCTCGCTGAGGTGTCGCAGTTGGCCATGCGATTAGAATGGAGGCTCAGAGCTGGAGGTGGGGGCTCTGAGCTGGAGGTGGGGTGCCACCAGGACGCAGTCCATATGCGTCCATCGCCTGTTGTTCGGTTAGGGATGGCGTTAATGAGCGAGGGAGTGGTATCTGGGTGGGACCTATCTCCTATTTGTATCTATTGGGACGCTCTGAATTGGGGAGGTCATGACTTGGCGCCTCTCCCGGGCTTCCTCCTCTGCCTTTCTTTCCCTCTCTTTCTTCCACCATAATTCTCTTCTCATTAGGTCCCTGTCTTCCTCCTCTCTTTGCTGACTTTGTCTAGCATCCCTTTCTCTGCCCTTTTCTCGGCCAGCTAATGCCCTCTGCAGCTGTGCGACCTTGTTCATCAGGTCTGCGACTGTTCTGCTTTCTGTGGAGTCAAACTCTACACTGCCTCCTAATAGTCTCTCTACTGGGGCCATGGTGTGTGGAGCTTCTCTTTTAAGTGGGCTGTCGGCGTACGGGGGAGGGTATTAACATATTATGGGATAGATGGAAGGGGTGGGAACTGGGGCTGATGGCAGAAGTACAGGGGCTGTCTCCATTGACAGCTCTTTATTCCTGTTTGTTTCTTCTTTGGGGTCTTTCGGGGTGTTGCTTCTTCCTGGCACCTCCGGGCAGTGTTGTCTTCATTCACTGCTATGCCATGTTGTGGCAGTCTTGCCTACACAATGGCTTCATTGGTTCTGGTGACGTCTGCTGATCGGGACGTGAACCAATTTTCCTTTTCTGCTCCTCTTTCAGCTTGAGCACTCTCAGAGTAACTTCTGGTCTTCTGTGGGCCCCTCCAGGGTTGTTACGTCAAGTAAACCCTCGGTATGACATTGCTGAACATATTTCCTCAGCTTCTTATTCAGTCTTTTGGCTTGAACTATCAGGTTCATAGCAGCATAGAGGATGTCTTCAATCCAAGCGACCGGAGTCTTGATTGAAGTTGGCTCGACATTTTCCGAGAATCGGGTACTGACTGGCTTTATATAAGGAAATGTAAATGTAGAAGGAAAAATAAAATTTCAGATTAAAATTTATCCAAAAAATTAAAAATTAATTTTTTGAATAAATTAAAAAATAAAATATTTTCACACTATGTGTCTAACGTGCAAGTGTGATGCGATTGGGAAAAATATTCAAGTTAGGAAGGGACAAAAGTTATACACCGCAATTGGACAATAATAGGTTAGAGGGAATAAGGTTGTACACTGCAATTAGGACAATGTAAATTTAGACAAAAATGGGAAAAATGTGTTACTTTATGCAAATGGATACAACGATTACGTACAATCCACACAGCCAAGCACAAAGAAAATGATACAGCCTTCAGCTGTCAAAAATGGGAAAATCTTGTTATTTTATGCTAATGAATCACTAGGGGCCCAATCAGTATAAGTGGGACTCTGTCCAACACTTTATACAGGCTTCTCCTGTGTACTTTTAATAAGCAAATTATTTAACAGGGGCCCATTGGTATAAACGGAACTCTGTTCTACGCTTATACAGGCTTCTCCTGCGTTTCAACCAAATCAATGGGAAAAAACTTTATTTTAAGCAAATTTTTAACAATTACTTTTAACCGCCAAGCATAAACAAGCAAATGATATGATCACAAAAACTGCCAATTATGAGAAAAGCAAACGATAAAACAATTACTTTTAATCAAAGAATCGTCAATAATGAAAAACAAATGGCATGAGAACCAAAACCGCCAATTATGAGAAAAGCAAATGATAAAACAATTACTTTTAATCAAAACCGGTAATGATGAGAAATCAAACGATATGTCTTAATCAAAATCCGACAATCATGAGTAAAGCAAACGATAAATCAATTACTTTTATTCAAAAAACTGGCAATAATGAGAAAATCAATTGCTGTAATAAACTGGCAATACTTAAATCAAAAAGAATAATGCATCAGTGGTTTGCCACTGTCCTCTTTCACTATTCAACGTTTGCAACACCATGGTGCCAATAAGGTTAATCCCTAGGGCACTCCATGGGGGGTGGGGGGGGTTCAACCACTAGGTGTCAAACCTGATGTTGAATGGCTCTCGACTGGCATTTTATAACCCTTTGTCTGTGTCCTCTGATCTCCTTTTTCCTCTCTTCTCTCAAAAAGGTTTAACTACTTATTCATTAGGGGCTCAAAATGGTATAAGTGGGATTCTATTCTACCCTTATCCTGTCTTCCCTATGCTTGTCTCTTCGAATTATGGAATATATATATATATATATATACAGTATTTACAACAATAGCACGCTGTACTGCATAGAAAACTGTCCCAAACGGTCCCAAGGTAGGTGGGGCTCTTGCTCTCTTCACTCTACAGACCTGTTTGTAACAACTGGTTTATCACGGTAACTTATTTATCTTATTTCTTACAATAATCCATATCAATTCTTGCGCCAGTCTTCGCTGGGGGAATTGAACCCTCCACGCTGCTAATCAGTCGCGTCGCGGAACGATTTATCTATTGTGGACTACTGGACGTTAAATTCAATGTGCGTCCCTAAAGAGCCTAAGGGGGAAATGTTTGTAGCGGACAATAGATTATGGCGAATAGCTTCTACGTAACGCTCACTAACTCCTCACTGTGGGGAGTTTAAATTAATAAACTCCGGCAGGCCGTTCTCACGGACTTCAACTCTTTAGGAACAATGCGGCACTATCTTCGCGTAACCAGTCTCGTTCAATATGCTCGTGCGACTTACAACAGATATACACACATTTAACAGTACCACACAACACAAAACAAACATAAAAACACTAAATGAGCATCATCTTCACCACGGACCTAGCTTAGTCCTCATTCTATGTCGTGTTTTCACGCTAAATGTTTAGCCTGGTCCAACAAGCTCCGCACCAATCCACACGCTAAAGTGTCTATATTAAGCTATGCAGGATTCGATGAAACAGGTTCCAAGCTTACCGATAATGAGTTGGCCATGGTGTGGAATGGCGTGGATCTAGCGGGCCCAGTTCCTCAGCCACGAGGCCACAGCAGATCACGTCGGGATCACCAAATTGTAAGATTCGTGTTCAAAGCTCCGGGTCCCGTGGCCGCAGGAAATTCAGGATTCGAGTTAAAGTTTAACAATATTTAATGGCAAAGATAATACTCATGTAGCGTTCACGATCGTGGGGCCAGAAAGGAGGAACTCTCCACAGACGGAGTGCAGCTCCCAGGGAGCCACAGACCGGGGCTGTCTCGAGTCTCCAGACCAGTAGAACCATCTCTCCCCAGAACAAATGCTCGGTCGTTAGTATGGTCATGCAAATGAATTCACACCTAAAGGTTAGTTCCATTGGTCAGTTCAAAGGATGCAGCAATTCTGTTCGCTACGCCAATTAGTAAACAGGCGAGGTCAAAGCTCACTCTTCCGGTCAAGGACAGGAAGTTCCCCTTCACAATAAAAGCCTATTATCCTGCCTTCCGAATAAAAGCAACACATTAGGTTTCAATCGGCATCCATTTTAACTATTGTCTAAACAATAAAACATTCATTCATTCTCATGCATCATACAGTTAATCATTACATTTGTCATTAAAACAGAATAATAAAACAGTGATCCTCTCTTATGTTTCACAATACATTCGTCCAGAATATTCCTCATAATATCCCAAATTAATTATCATATCTTTCTTTATGTATTAATTTAAAACATAAACTTCTTTTATCTACATGTGCAAATATATATAAAATCCACTACAACCTAACAGAAGGCAGCGGTTTGTAGGTCCGTTCAATCGGACTCAGAGTTGAATTCCATGAGTGAGTGTCTTAGGATAGTCCAGTTCTGTGTGTGTGTGTGTTTGGGGAACAGAGATGGCAAGCCTGGAGAGTAGGGTTTGCAGGGACTTATCTTGAGGATCCAGTGCAGGGAAGGAGATCATCTGTGGCATTCAAGCAGGTTCCGGTCTCCTGAACAGCCTGCTACCGGGATCTGTACCCCCTCCCTTAGGGTATCCTGGCTGAGTTCGACCACGTCATGGATACCGTATCCATGACGTGGTCGAACTCAGCCGGTTCCGTTCCTTAGTTGCTTTCGTACTTCAACTATTTCAAGCTTTTTCTAAGGTGTACAGCAACTGAATCCTACATAAACTTTTCCTTCTCCTTCAGCCACTCTCGCTCCTCTCTCTGATCTCCATGCTGGTTTTGTTACTTGATTGGTTTCCCCCCCAGCTCACAGGTGTGCTCCTTGGGAGGGAAAGGGCTAGTTTGTGCTTTTAATTCTCCCTTTCTGCTACACATGTTAAAACATTAACTACAATGATTATAATAACTTACCTGTCACCTCACAGCAAGAGGACAGCCCAAAGACATGCAACTCAGGTTAATTGGACTCTAATTTGCCCATAGGTGTGAATGTCTGTCTCTAGATTTTCCCTGCGATAGGCTGGCGACCTGTCCAGGTGAACCCTCAGCTCCAGTACCTTGAATAGGATAAGCGGTTCGGATAATGGAATGGATGGATAATATCTTACTTTAAAGCCATACAGACAATACCATTACTATTATAAACAACAATAAAAGAAAAACATCACAAAACAAAGCAGAGGTTGTGTAGTTGCATGTGTCTTTTATTCTGGTCTCAGACACAATAGAGCACATAACCCAGAGCACAAGGGGACTAGAGGGTGTAGGGGGGATGGACTTCCTGTGATGAAGGACAAACAGCTTGTCCAAAGCAACCTTTGGACAGAAATGGTATCACATTTCAGTGGAGATTTTTCTTTTTTACTTGCACTGACAAATTCATTTGTGCACTTCTTATTTGCACTATAATAAAAAACACTGGCTGGCGGCTCTGACATCAGCCAGCAACAGTTTGTTTTTAGTCCATCATGTTTTGTGATTTCTTTCTCTTTCACTACAGTACAAATCTCCAGCTTTGTGTTCAAGTGATTTCAGCTGTCAAAGCTGGCAAAGTGGACACAGCAATGAAATCACTTAGTATAAGCAGATAGCAATTACCAAAATTATCTGGTCCACATATTACTAATTTATCATTATTCCTCATAGTTTTCTTTTTTATATATATATATATATATATATATATATATATATAGAGAGAGAGAGAGAGAGAGAGAGAAATTACTCTTTACAACACTCGACGATATCAATATTATTTTCGTGAAACCATAACGGTTATGGTTCAGTCCATTCTACCAACACATTCTACAAGACTGTAGTTGAATAAACTCAGTACATGTTATTGCACAACAGGAGTACATTTCACTAAAGCAAACAGTTAGACCTCCCTGAGATGAAGAGCATACTAAATGAAAGCATCTTAACCAGAGGACATCTTTCTAAGCCCTGAACCCTGACCACATACATCAGACTGTGGATGCTGCATTACACAGCAAAAGAAACATTTGGTAACCCTTTCTATGACACCCATGTCTTTAATTATAGAAAAACGTATGATGTGTCATAATCTGCTTCTGGCATTGTATACTTATAGTTACAAGCACTCATACATATGCATAATGCTTTATAAAAATTCTCATCACACATTATAAATACTTTTATATTTACTATGAGGTCAAGGATTCTAATACTTCCTTATCTTGTGGTATTTCAACTATGATCATTATAATACACTATGATCATTGCAAAAGGAATGTCAGTAAGTGACCACTAATCATAAAGTATTATGATACTTGACCTTATATGTCATTACAAAATGTGTGCCTCTAAATGAAATTGTGAGCAGATTACTAAGTACTATTATTAACTAATTGTATGTATGTTCATGAAGCATTTTAGACATGGTAATCACAGAGAGTACTACCCACATTATCTACACTTTTGAATTGAATTGAATTAAACCACTTTTTGGTGGTACAAATAAAAGGTAAGCACTTAAGATCATTTACATTTAAAATATTTTTGAGAATACGGTTCAACTATCAGAGAAATAAGAAAAATGTAAATCAGTGAAGGAAGTTTTGTTTATGCATTTATTTTGCATTTGGAGAAAAAGTTGAAATGTTGAGAAGATTTTTGAAGGACAAAGTACCACTTCAATAATAAATTCATTTGGAGAAGAAAGTTTAAATGTTGAATATAATCCAAAAACCATTCCTATGATAGTCAAATAAGAACAAAGTCAAAATTGCATTTTTAGGATAAAGAGGAAATATTAAGAATACAAATTTTAACACTGTTAGTGAAATTTCAACTTTATTCCTGACATTTCATTCATTTATTCTCGAAATACAAAATAGAAAAAAATGATTTCCGCCTCTCAACTTTCCCCTTATGCCTGGCCCTAATATTATTCCGTACAGCATTCATTTGGTGAGGTCAAAGGCATTGTTACTGACTAATTATGAAACATAAACGTGATAGTGTGATGATGAATTGGAGTTCAAAATAAAAAGCTTTAACATTGCAGTATTCTGTGTCCGTGTAAATGCAGACACAGTATTCATTCTACCAGAGACACAGAAAGAAGACGAGCTTGTAGAAGACAAATATCATTACAACATATAGTAAGAGTCTTGTGTCATTATTGCCATCAACCCCTTTAAGACACAAGGGGATTTAGCTCCACTGAAAGCATGTGTGCAATAAAAGCCTAATAGTTGAGCATACAAAATCTGAGGGCAAAGAAAAATAATTAACAAAGTTAAAGCCCACAATGCTAAGTAAGGTATATATTTTCCTTTTCATATTCAAATAAATATGCTCTGTTATATTTAAGACAAAGTACAAAAAAAGGGTGGAAAATAAATTGTAATTCAATCCATGCAATTTTAGAAAGGCTGCTGTGTATCAGATCCACTTTAATGCGCTCAGATCAGCAGTGGATAAAAAAACACAGCTGCAGTGGAATGACAAAGGTCAATGATTCAAAAGTGGAGGAACTGTTTTACACTGTACACCGACAGGTGAGAGAATGGATGCAGCGCTAGTGTTACAAAAGAAATCTCTTTGTTTTCCTCCTTGTCACGGCGGCTGAAACTGAGTGAAAGATAGACGAGAGAGAAATCGAAATAATGTGGAGGAGAGCAGAAGCTGGGCAGAGGCAGAAAAAGCAGGGCAAGCTGAACATAGCTTGTCTGACATCAATCCAAGAGTTGTTTTTTATCTTCGGCCCACTCACTGGACACATATCTGATTCTTCAGGCTGTTGGAGAAAGACATACAGAGAGGTCAGGTGTATCAGCAATGCACTGGAAGTCTCAAATTCAGAGTCAAATCTGCAATAAGAAATTGTGCCTTATTCACAAATATTATGTCACAGATTACTACTGAAGTGCCGTTACTAATGTATGCAAGTTTAGTGACAAATAAATGAACGTATGACTTATGGTTTCAAATAAGAGCAGCAGTCTCCTGGCTGAAAGATCGCTGTTTGTTGGCACCGTCCACCTAAACTCTCACCTGCCCGTACCGGCTTATGCAGCCTTTATATTTCCATATTCATGATGACTGTGGTGTTTATTGATACACATACAACGTGAGAACAAACTGCTCTTGATTGTAACTCTTTATTCCTCGGCTTTATTTCCCCATACAGACCCTGTCCCAGGTTGTCCTTCCCACCTGACTGCCCCCTGGGTCCTAAGTCCCTACATTCAATTAAATTCAGTTTATTTTGTATAGCCCAATATCACAAATTACAAATTATCCTCAGAGGGCTTTACAATCTGTACACATACGAGATCCCTGACCTTTGACCTCACATCGGATCAGGAAAAACTCCCCAAAAATAACCTTTGACAGGGAAAAAAGTGAAGAACCCTTCAGGAGAGCAACAGAGGAGGATCCCTCTCCCCGGATGGACAGATGAATAGATGTCATGTGACCAGAATGAACAGCATTTACAAAGTTACATAAACACATTACATGAATATGACAATGTATGAATGGAACTCCAATCCATGAAACAGAAGTACATGTACTGTTTCTTATGAACATCAATTAAACATATTTGAACATCAATGTATCAACATATATTTATAACAAATACCACATCTCCTCTTTCTAGAGAACAAAGGATAGACTGCCTTTTTCTCGTCAGACCTTAGAGGATTATTCTGCCTCTTTCGTTGGTAGGTCTGTTCCTATCGAAACTTGAACAGAAGAACATTGTCAGCAACATATTTAGGCATTTAAGTGCTTACAACTGCACTGAGCATAGAATAGATGTATTTTCTTTAAACAATACTTGTACCACACATATTGCTTTTCTTTTCCATTTCCAAGTTCACAGGCCTATTAGGTTTAACTATGGCTCTCCCAGACCTAGATCGGAGTGTAGGAGTCTCTGTGTGTGACGTGGGATATCACAGCAAGGGACACAGGAGTCTGCTCAGACACAGGCTCTAGAGGTTGTTTCTGTGATGGAGACCGTCTGTCTTGTGCAGATGTATATAGAGGTATTGGGTGTTGTCTCACCACCCCCTGAGGTAGATGCACCAAGTAAGACCTCGGAGTGGAGTGTATTATAGTGCAGTAATATTTGTAAAACAGGATATCTGCGCAAAATCTATGTTTTTCCTGCACCTCCTCTCTGCATGTCTAAGCAGCAACTAGGGCCAAATCGGGTCTAAGAAGCAGATTAGTCTATTACTGATTAAAAGATATAAATGGGTGGTATACAATTTAGCCAATCAGCGTCCTAAAATAGATTCAGCTTTGGGCCAAAGTCATCTGGCCCAAAAGCTGCGTGATCTCGTCGGCCAGCGCTTCTCTTCCAAGAAGACCCGACCCGGTAAAATCAACGGGGACAGATCCAGCATGGACAGTTATGGGAGTAAGGGATATGAAGCACTTGTTGGAAGAGTTAATAAAACATGAGAACACCAGGACACACATGAGAACTCCTCAAGCAGCCATATTGGGCAAAGTGAACGTCACTACCAGCTGGACGACGGACACAGGATTGAGGAGGTGGATAAAAACAGGCACACTTTAACCCTAACAAGGTTCATAGGGGCATCTTAATATATATATACATGTTCTATTAGATTTTATATATATATGTGATTTATATTATACGATATTTATATGTTATTATAATATATTTATGATATGTTGTTATGACTCAGTGTGTGTGTGTGTGTGTCTCAACATACATTTATAACCAACGCTACAATTCCGTGGATCACATATACAATTATTCTGTAAGATAACTACAAATTACAGCGCATTATTTTGTGTAGGTATAGCTACAAATACGAGGTGAGACCAGACTGAGATGATAAAAGGTTGTGGTCAACCCTCATCATTCCTCGTGACGATATGGATTGGATGTGCACGGCCCAGAAAAGGAGGGCTCTCATTAAAACTGCCCAGAAGACGATTGGTATCATTTAAATGGAAAAGCAGAAAAAAAAGTAACTGAATTCTGGAGAATTGCCTTCCTTAGAAAAGTGACGTGATCCAACACTTTCTCATAGGTAAACGACAGTAATATCGAAAACGGCCAGTAGGCGTCGCCATCTCACCACTAAGGGGGATGTCTGCACATTATATGAACGCTTCTTTGTCAAGTTCCGTAGAAGAACATAACGGAATAGAAAGGCAGAGTGTAACAGCGAACAGGCACCCTCATTAAAACATTGATAACACTGTATTTAAGATGAGATTTCTAATTCAATGGCAAACATTGTTCAAGGAAACTGTGATGCTTGTTAACTGGTGAGAGGCTGCAACCCGTGATAGTGCCGTTATTAGCATTAGCCGAACAAGCTAACCTCTTACATTTATGTATAAGGATGTTTATTTCAATATGATTGTTTAGTTTGGACATTAGTCAAGTTCCGTAGAAGAACAGGCCTGAGTACATTTACATGAAGAAATGTTTGAATTTGTGATAGCGCCACCTGCTGGCGAAAGGAAATCAGCGCTAGTGACAAACGACATCGGATCTACATGTAATTTAAATGACACATAAATGAATTTAAATTCATATGACGTATGTGTATGTTCACATTGTCATAGCGCCACCTCCTGGCAAAAGGAAACAACATGTTTTATACTATGATGTATTACTTCTAGATTAGTGGCTTGGGATGCTCAAAAAACTCATGCAACTTTACACATGTGTCAAAGGTGATGGAAACAAATAATTAACGTTGGGTGCAAAGAGCGGAGACCCGTTCATCGCTGCTCGCAGCTTTAATATTATCATTATTCCATTTCCATTAATGCTGCTATTATTTGTTGTTATAATCTTTTCATAATTGTGTCTGCTAATATAAGTGCGCGCTAATAATTATCTCATTAAATGTAGCTCTCACAGAGGTTTTTTTACCCAGTTTTTTGGGTCGGGAGTTCTTTTTTCCGATGTCAGGGTCCTGGGACAGAGGATGTTGCATGCTGTACATATTGTAAAGCCCTTTGAGGCACATTTGTGATTTGGGGCTATAGAAATAAAGTGAATTTAAAAAAAAATCTTGTTCAACATGTTAAGGACACAGCAGCTGTTTGATCATTTCAGGGGGCACTCACAAGATGTGATTCTGTCCACACAGGGTCCGTCTCACTGGCTCTGTAATGTTATCACACTAGCTTACAATGCAGCAAGAGTGGAGCTTCTGCAGGGCACCCAGGCAAACCCCACAAGAGTTTTATCCTCATCCATGGTCTTCCTCAGAGAGATGGCAGTGGCAGCAAGATGTATCGGAACCCTCCCTGACTCACTCAGTGTTAAGTGTGCTAGACGGTAGATGAAAACGGTGCGCCTCAATACGATTATCACTCCCCACTCTTCTTCTGCAACGGCAGTACTGTGAGAATAGATTTGGACACAATTTTCCCCACACTTGCACAAAAATGGTTATAGACTACATCAGCTTCGCCCTCAACCCAATAGTAACAGCTCTTAGAATAAAAAAAATGTAATGTTTCACATATTCAACAAAGCCTTATTCTTTGAAATGTTTAAAGGTTACCATCTAATCCCCGATATATGATTGAATAGACAGCAGCCTGGACCAACAAATGTCCTCATCTCATCAGTTTATCTTCTCACAATCGCTGTCCCCATCTCTACTCGGCTTGCAGAGCTGTCATACCCAGTAGCTCAACGCCTCAACAAATGGCTGTCTTTCTCATAGATCGTACAAACAGTATCACTAGTGCTCCAATGGATTAATAGCACAGATGGAAATAAATCAAGAGGAAACTTGCAGTGTGCCCCAGTGGGAAAAGTGACAGCGTAACCGACAGATTGACAGTGAGCATTGTTTTTGTAGCTTTATTTTTACTTCACACAATCAATGCAGTGGAGTAATATGCTCTATGAAAGGGACATCCTGCTGTGTGTGTGTCCATCGAGGACAAAACTGCTACAACATAACATGCTGTCACATTTATTTTACTTAATGTGGCAGAAAAGCAGCAGTGCAGCAGAATATACAATCAGCCATAAACCTATACATGCAAAATGCTTTGATTACTAGATTTTCTAAGCCAAAGTCACAAAAATGTAGGTGTTAAAAATGACAAAGAAAATCATTAATATTTCAGTATAATCGCGCCTGGGTGAATATAAAGAATAATAAATGACTTCATTCTGCACAACGTCCTGCTTTAATGCAGAGAAATAAAGTTAATAAAGCTGGATGGAAACTTAGCAATTCTCTTTCACATATTATTCTCCTCTAAAAGAAGATTTATTGGCTTTTCCATCACTGACACAAGTGTAAGTTTCTGACTAATACAGCTATGGAAACAGAGGAAATCGTGTTTTTTGGCATCCCACTTTCCTTAACTAAAATATCTTCCAGACTAAAGAAACAACATGTAGGTGCTATGTGCTGTCGTGAAGCTAGAGCAAAAGTTCAGTCGAAAGACCATACCCTCGCTAGCCTGCCATTTATTCCTCATACGTCTGCCAATCATTTCTCACACATGCTCACTCATCGTTTACATCGTTCTGCACCGTCAATCATGACACCAGCTGCGCAGATCAGCTGGATCCCTCTATCCAATAAGCACACGGAAACATGACATTGTTAGCTGATCATCTTGCTGCTGTCTCATTTAAATATGACTGTCTCTCTACCGTCAGTTCATGTTGCTGTTACACACGATTCATGCCGCCCCGTGTTCTCCATCAGCCAGTGACTGCCTGCTCATAAGGAACCGACGATATCTGGCAAACGTCCATAGTTCCAGTCTCGTTTTGGAGCCAGCGATATCCAGTTCACCAGCAGAGGAGAAAGCATCTCCTCCCAATCGTTTCCCTGCTGGGAATCTCACCGGGTACTCCGGGTCACTCCGTGCCGGTAACAACCTGATCGGCACCATGCAGCGTCCGGCTATAACTCCAGCAACCATCCGTGCACGCCTTAGGGATGGATATTCTTAAAATCCTTCCAGCGGCCTAGCGCACTCTGAATTCATTTCACTTCAAGCGTTCATCATTCAAGGTAAAGACATTAATCAGCATGTCACACCTCGATCATATAAATATGGTCAGAGTGCAGCCAGTAGCATAGGCGCTGCCCAAACCGTAACATTGTTCAATCTCTTGGCATTTCTCTGTTCGATGGGAGAAACATTACCGTAAATCCTGTAATAGCGGCGGGCCTCAAATAATCTCTGTACTATAAAAGGCATCTACAGGGCTGGTCCTGGAACAGGGATATTAGTCACACTGTTGGAACACATTTAATCCCTCTGGTCCCCAAGGGTATTCAATATCCAGCGTTTGCAGTGTTTAGACTCACTTGGGGAAAACCATAGTATCGCGGTAAAAAATGGACAACTGGCAATGTACCTTCTA
This sequence comes from Cyclopterus lumpus, assembly GCF_009769545.1. Taxonomy (NCBI): domain Eukaryota; kingdom Metazoa; phylum Chordata; class Actinopteri; order Perciformes; family Cyclopteridae; genus Cyclopterus; species Cyclopterus lumpus. The sequence goes on from NC_046974.1 coordinate 25,798,672, forward strand.
ATGTTGCATCTACATCCTATTTTGTTTCGTTAGTAAATGTTTAATGATGGAGACTAGAGCACACCAGGATGTTTTATTATGTTTTTCGGTAATTCTTCAATCACGCAAAGGGAGTACTTGATGACAAAGTTAGGGTCATTCATGAAATGCTCTGACGTTATCCATATCAGTGCAGCCCCATTACAGTCCTCAAGCAGGATCATGTGGCCCCTTTAAAGCAAAGTGCTGGTCATTGCTGATCCCATCTCAAACCACAATAATTTAATTTATTTGAATTCAGTTTATTTTGTATAGCCCAAAATCACAAATTTGCCTCAGAGGAGAATCCCTCTCCCCGGATGGACAGAAGCAATATGTCATGTGTACAGATGAACAGCATCAATGAATGACAGAAATTATGAATAATGAGTCGTAGGCATGGACCATGATCCAGATCTCCACAATCCATGAAACAGAAGGAGGAAGAGAGGAGAGGAGGCGCATCAGCATGGCCATGGCAGGGGGCAGGGCCACGGAGGCAGGAGGGATTGCAAACTTCTGATATTTGGATAGCTTTTCTCCCATCAACCTTGACCAATTGTCTTCAACGGTTTCTACTTCTAAACCGTCTACCTGTCTCTTGGACCCCATCCCAACGAGGCTGCTTAAAGACGTGTTGCCTTTAATTGGCACCTCTCTGTTGGATATTGTTAATATGTCTTTGCTAACAGGCCATGTACCACATTCCTTCAATGTAGCTGTAATTAAACCTCTCCTGAAGAAGCCCACTCTTAATCCAGAGGTGTTGGCTAACTACAGACCGATCTCTAACCTTCCCTTCCCCTCTAAGATCCTTGAGAAAGTAGTCACAAATCAGTTGTGTGGCTTTCTACATCAAAATAGTTTATTTGAGGAGTTTCAGTCAGGATTTAGAAAACACCACAGCACAGAGACAGCACTGGTGAACATTACAAATGACCTCCTAATTGCATCAGATAAAGGACTCATCTCTGTACTGGTCTTGTTTGACCTTAGTGCTGATAAAGGACTCATCTCTGTACTTGTTTTGTTAGACCTTAACGCTGTATTCAACACCATTGACATTGTTATGCAGATGATACTCAATTATATCTATCGATCAAACCAGAAGAGACCAACCAGCTTGCTAAAATTCATGTCTTAAAGACATAAAAACATGGATGACCTGCAACTTCCTGATGTTAAACTCTGCCCAGAACACCCAGAGATCAATTATCTGGTGATGTGGTTTCTGTAGATGGCATTGCCCTGGCATCCAACACCACTGTAAAGAATCTCGGCATTATCTTTGACCGAGACTTGACATGTGAAGTAAATCTCAAGGACTGCATTTTTCATCTATGTAACATTTCAAAAATCAGGCACATCTTGTCCCAAAAAGATGCAGAAAAGCTGGTTCACGCGTTTGTTACTTCCAGACTAGATTACAGCAACTCCTTATTATCAGGCTGCTCTAATAAGTCTCTTAAATCCCTCCAGTTGATCCAGAATGCTGCAGCTCGTGTACTTACAAAAACTAAGAAAAGAGATCACATTACTCCTGTATTAGCTGCTCTGCACTGGCCCCCTGTAAAATCAAGAATCACATTTAAAATTCTTCTCCTCACCTACAAAGCCTTGATTGGTGATCATATCATCATATCTTAAGGAGCTTGTAGTACCATATTTCCTAAAAAGTAGGATGGGAGCCAGAGCCTTCAGTTATCAAGCTCCTCTTTTATGGAACCAGCTTCCACTTTCAGTCCGGCACACATTCCCCAGCCATGGCCGGCTACATCAGTCATCACAGCAGGGCACCCAGCCCTACAGCCACTACGAATCGCCATACAAAGCGGTCCTGACTCGTGGCATCATAGCAATCAGATTGGGTAAGTGGTGTAGTGTGTGTGTATGTATGTATGTATGTATGTATGTATGTATATATATATATATATATATATATATATATATATATCTGGTTAGTAGCGCTATATTCATTCTATCGCTTACATGCAATGTCTTTGGCACTTCCGTGTTGGCATAATTTCTCAGCACTGCTTGGTCGTCTCACACTTTGCTTATGAGCACTTTGAATAAATGACTCAGTCCAGGAGAACATTAAGAAAAACATTGTATAGGCTCAAGGGGACTTTTGACTATCTGTCCTCTCTGTGGTTTGCCTTATTCTCCATTTAAAAAAAAAAAAATCTGTGCTCAAATGTGCATTCTCCCTAAACTGACAGAAGGACATGCCTTTAAAGACGCTCTGGGACGATACATGACTTCAAGCTTAGCCTTTTAATCCTACTGCTCCACACACAGACACATGCACAGATGTAAAGTCAAGAAGCAGTTTTAATGCATAATTCATCCCTGAGCCGATATTTCACATGAACATTTCCAAATCCCTTTGAAGTTAATTCCCTCTTCGTGATAAACAGCTGTGTTGCAGCTTATGATTGTGTGTTTTGTCTGTCTAGATGAAGTCACCTGTCCAAATCTATTTCATTGTACAATACTGCAGTGCTGGAGAAATTGACATCTAATAAGAATAGTTTAACATACATTACAGAACACACGACAAATGACATTGTCCCAAAAGAGCCACAAGGCTAGCTTGCTAAAATGAGAAGCATGCTAACAGTGTTGATCTTACCCAGGATTTATTGGGGGGTATTTGGGCACTATGTATTAAAGTCGTCTTTTTTAATGGCATGCTCTTGGTTACAAACCCTGTGAATCTGTACGCTGTACATACAGATGTTCCTTTTTCTACAGCGAGAGAGGATTTCCAATATTATACAACACAGAATCAAGTGAATGTATAAATGACAGGGACTAAAACAACCAAAGGATAGCATATCATCTAGCCTTAGCCAATATCTGTAGGCCCCAGGAAGAACATCAAGAGAACAAAGCAGGTACATTGGCAGGCACTTAACCTTCTTTGAGGTTGGCCTGCTCTATAGCCAACTGGGATCCTTAAAAGCATGACAATCTCTCTCTGAGGTGTTGCTTCCTTTGTCCTTTGTCTCAACTGGTTACAATTGTCAGCCTAAGAACTGCTTACACATTAAGTGGTTTGTACAAATATTTACACTGAGCAGCGAATGGGTGCAATGTGTAAAAATGGCCTGGCCATTCACAGAGCTCCTGCTGTATTGTTGTAAATCACAGAGCAGTTACATCGGCAAAGGATGCTGGGAAAATATGGGCACTGAAAATTCCCACTGCTTCCGCCCAGGCTGTTTTCTGCTTCCACACACAAATGCCCTGAACTCGCACAATATGTAGCAGTCAGAATCACTGGTCATTCCCAACAGCTTCCTACTGATGAGATCATTTACATAATTATATCTGTCCAGGCTTCTTTTGTTCTCTTTCCATTTTCTATGTTGGATGAAGCTGAAGATCATCATTCAGCAACTCATAGGAACAGTATAATGCCATTTTTCCAGTCAACTACTTACAACTAGTTATCTTTATCAAGTGATTTGGCATGGCGCTGGCAGGAAAGTATTAAAACAAATAATGTATTAGAACTTCCATATCCAAAGTCCTGTTAGTACAAACATTTTACCAACCTTGCCACCCTGTGATACTTTAAAGGGAATAATATAAAAAAGGAAGCAGTGTCAGGTTTCTGTCTACTATTATGATGGCCATTCCATGTGGGTAGCAAGTGTCAACACCTCAGATTAGGGCTGCACAGTTGATCTTTTTACCAAAGACATTGAGATGTGTATCTGGGATATAAATATTGTTAATGTCACACAATGTTTTTGCAACATCTTTTTAAATAGTATTTTTCATATTGTGATCTAAATGAGGAAACGGTTTGGAAAGAGCTGGCCGTGGAGAATGAGGTCCGTTGTGTTTTTTTCATGGAATCTCAACCAGTGTGGTAGGGCCGTGGTTCCGAACTGATCTCCTCCTGGCTCCCTGATTACTCCAACCTTACCTGCTCAAGCAACCAAGCTGCCTTCAATCCACTAATCACCCTACTGGATATCTACCCCAGTTCCTCATCCACTCATCGCCAGATCGTTGTCTCAACTAACCTGGTAGTGACTGCTCTGGTGACAATGTACTTCAAAGGTGTAACCTAATTGTGTTTACCTTGCCTCTGATCTGACCCTGTCTTTTTGTTCACAGTCATCCATCCTTCTGCTTTCTCAGTCTGTCTGCTGTTCCCCCGGATTCCCCCGCCTGGATTCCCCGGCCATTCCCCGACTGTTCCTCCATAGCGGTTTCCCTGGCAATAAACTATTTCCCTCTTCAACTCCATGGTCTGCGTTTTGGGTCCGCCACCACATATTGTAACACTTCCAGCACAACTGTCAACCGTTGTGGTCAGTCCTCAGGTCTGCGTCAATGTCAGCGATCCAGACAACCCGTCTTTTAATCACAGACCCTATTTTGTTTACTACCATTTATATCTATTCAACAGATTGTGTACAAGAGCACAATGTTCTTCCCAGACCTCTTCAATTTTGCTCTCAAAGTGGACCACATCTTAAACCGCAGAGGATGGAAGCAAAAAGATGATCAGACCGGAAGATGAGCAGCATGAAAGACCAAAACAATGGATTGTTGAGTGAATGTTTCACGTGTAGTCACTCAGTTTGGCCTAGTGCACCTTTCTTAAAAAAAGAACACAAAGTAGGTGCAGGAGGGGTGGTAGATGGGTCCAAAAAACATGGATCTTTAGGCCAACAAACATGGATATTTCAGCCAGGAGACCACTGTCCGTTCCCCATGTGAAATGACAAGTCAGGGTTGATTTATTCGTCATGTAACTTGTGTAAAAGCACTTTTGTAGTTATTTGAACCCAAAAGACCCAAAAGTTTTCCTAAACCTAAAAATTACTTTTGTATCCTAAACCTACATATTTCACGATATTTTCCTAAACCCAACTAATAAGGTTTGTTGCCTAAACCTAAGTAGTTTACTGTGAAGACGGACATTTTTTTTGAGTATGTAATGGGTGGAAATTAAAACGTTAGAAAATGTCTAGGAAAATGAAGAATAACATTTTGTATGGCATTAAAAAAAGATTCTATTGGGATACATTGCATCGTAGAAGTTATAATGTAATTCATCTGAAAAAGCACATTTTAACAGAAGTCGGACTTTCAAATGTGACTTATTGTGTTTGAGAATTGATGTTTCCCAATGATGCACCAATGACCATTATTTTGCCATGTCTAAATAAGCCCCAGTCAATTTCCCAGCAGGAACTGTGGCTCAACAAGTCTTTACTGTACAAATAATTGCTTCTCTTTTAAGAGACATACTTGTTTTGAATTGCAATGAGAGAAACTGTCAAGGCGTATTACAGAGCCTACTGTCACACTTTGAAGATGTGATCATTTGTATGCACATGTTTTACTTGTTTTAAATGGGTTGAATGGGACAAGGCCTGTGGTGATGGTGATTTGTGGCAGGCAGTATAATAATAATGCATTTTATTTGTAACGCACTTTTCATTCAAAATAATCTCAGAGTGCCACAGAGCCAGTACATAGTTAAAAACTATAATAAAAAAAGAAAATAGCTGGCAGTGATTTAACACAAAGTCAAAAATGCCTTCCTGAATAAAAAGGTTTTTAGGCCAGACTTAAAGAGTCCAGGGTCTGTGTTGCCCTCACGTGGTCAGGGAGACTGTTCCTTAAGCAAAAGGTCTTAAAGAGTCCAGGGTCTGTGTTGCCCTCACATGGTCAGGGAGACTGTTCCTTAAGCAAAAGGTCTTAAAGAGTCCAGGGTCTGTGTTGCCCTCACTTGGTCAGGGAGACTGTTCCTTAAGCAAAAGGTCTTAAAGAGTCCAGGGTCTGTGTTGCCCTCAAGTGGTCAGGGAGACTGTCCCATAAGCAAAAGGTCTTAAAGAGTCCAGGGTCTGTGTTGCCCTCACGTGGTCAGGGAGACTGTCCCATAAGCAAAAGGCCGGTCTTAAAGAGTCCAGGGTCTGTGTTGCCCTCACGTGGTCAGGGAGACTGTCCCAGAAGCAAAAGGCCCGATCGCCCATGGTGCGGAGCTTGGTGTTCGGGACCCGGAGGAGCGAGCTGTTTGTGGATCTGAGGATGCGGGTGGAGGTTTGAGGAGAAATGATTTCTTATAGGTAGGGAGGTGCATTTGCATTCATGCATTTATGGGTGAGTAGTAGGACTTTGTATTCAATCCGGAATGAGACAGGGAGCCAGTAGAGAACGGGTGTTATGTGCTCATATTTCCGGACTCTCATCAGGATCCGGGCAGTGCTGTTTTGAATGTATTGCAGTTTCTGGATGTTGTTGCCAGTGATCCCAGTGAAGAGGGAATTACAGTAGTCCAGTCTAGAGGAGATAAAGGCGTGGATGAGCTTCTCTGCATCCGACAGGGTTAAAGGGGGGCGGAGTTTGGAGATGTTTTTGAGATGATAAAATGTTCTTTGCTTATAACAAGACGAGGGGGAGAATGTAAATAATAAAGAGGATAGGGCCGAGGACCGACCCTTGCGGAACACCACAGGAGACAGGAAGCAGTCTGGACTTGCATCTTCCCAGTGAGACATATTCAGTTCTGCCAGAAAGGTAGGACCAGAATAGAACTGTGAGCGAGCATCTTTAAGGGAGTTGGAGTATATATTAAGTAGGTAGAAATACATCAAGCTCAATTTGGCTCGATATGCTCATTTAGTTATTCTGGAGCAGAAACGGGACAAAAATAGCACAAAAGTCACAGAAATTAATGGAGCCAACAAACCCCAGACATTGTAACAACATACAGACAGAACCGTAGATAGTGTTTAAATATCTTAATAGATAATAAGTCCAAATTGTCATCTAACCATACAACTATATTTTCTGTAAATTGTATTTCCTTACATTATTTCTAAAAGGCAGGTGTGACATGTGAGTACTGTGTGTTGTATAGCAGACAGTTCTGTTTGTGACCTTAAAGAAACACAAGGCACTAAAGGAGAGAAACGGGTTGTTGTGCATTCGGGCTCTGGCATCGCAATATGCAATCCTGTTCAATATCTCTGGGCTGAGCAAAAAGCAAAACCCCAGGATACATCCTGTTGCTATATTATTATTGTCTTTTAGATGTCAAAGTCGGTTGGTCAGTTGATCCACAACTTTGGTCAGGGCTGAAATATATCAACGACTATTAAATCGATTGACATGGAAATATTTAGGGTTCCCATGGAGGATGAGTCCTACGGATTGTTGTGGTCTGCACCATTATGAGGTTGACCTTTTCTTTTTTTATGGTTTCAACATCAATAGAAATAGACCCCCTTGGGTACCTCACATTTCTGGGTACCCAAGGGGGTCTATTTCTGTGAAATAAATTGGATGAATGGTAATTATATACGCAAACGGAATGCCCATATACCCATAGACAGACTGACAGAGATTCTGTGCTTTACGGTCCGATGAAAATAAAAATATTACTAATTTTTATATTTTCAGATATTGCCCCCCTAGTAAGCAGTTCAGGTAAAACTTTCCACATTCTAATTTAATGCACTGGCTATATTAAATGAAAGAATAATTGAGTTTAATTAACAATGAGTGAACATCTTCAAGACTCCAGGCTGGCGACTATAACACACAAGCTGTAAGAAGTATGTTATATATATAGTGTGTATATAAATATTTCTGTACAATAAATCACCTCTGGCCAGATCCTCCTCAAATGGATATCAATAAACCTTGCACTGCTTTCACTTTATACTTTAGATACACTGTATATACTTTCATTTTTATTTTTACATTTACGTCATTATTTATGAATTTATTTAAATTCTTAAATGTGAATGGCCTTGATTCCCTGCAGCTGAGGCCAATTAGGCCTATTCCTGGCACCTGTTCCCTGAATCACTCCCCACACCCCTCCGCAGCTGAGCCTAACCATGCCCCAGCCACCACACCCTGCTATTTTATTTTATTGTATATATGCAAGTTTGCTGCTGCTTCACTAAATTTCCCCCTGGGGATGAATAAAGTAATATCCTATCCTCCATCCTATCCTATAGAACAAAAAGAGGAGACTTTGCTGCCAGGTGTGAAGCTCTGCTTCCAACTAATAATCCGGCTTTTGATGATAACATTTAAATAAAACAGCAACCTTTTTTTTTTTTTCACTATGTATTTTAAATTAAGGTACCAATTGTTTGGGAAGACTTTATTAGTGCATGGATTATCAAAAGCTTCACCCCGGTATTCATTTAAGACACCCGTTGTGACTAGCAGGGATTTAACTGTGTGTAGCTGTCTTTAAATGAGCTTCTGTTTTATAGACACAAGTCTGCTGCAGAGTGACTTCCAGCAGTTTGCCTGGTTGTTGTGACTGTAAGAGCTTGTTGATTCTCAGCTTGAGATTCACTCCTGCAGGCACCAAGCAGCAGTTGGCTACAGTGTAAAAGCAGGGAAAGGCTCAATTAGAGGTCTTTCCTTCAAATATCTTTTTGGACTTTAAGTTACTGTAAGGAACTTTTAATTGGTTATGAAAAGGTTTCAATTCAACATTGATATCTCTATTTGGCCCACAAAATAAACATGACCATCAGTGAGATGATAAGCTATCGCTATATAGTTATTCTTAACGCTTGTAATCGTACCCCAGAGGGGCCTCCTGCAGCGACCAGCCCACCACGGACGGATTCGACGTTGCTGCCACTTCAACCTGCAGTCGGAAGCAGAGCTTAACACCTGGCAGCAAAGTCTCCTCCTCTGGCCAAGAGCAAACTCCTCTTGTGCAGGTGCACTACGCTGCTGGAGGCCCAGGCCCTATTGTCACCCAGAGAGAACATAGAGTCAGACCCTGCTGCAGTCAAAATAGAGGTTTTCTAAATGGACTTTGATGCTCGGAAACACCACCACTTTCTTTCCACAGGGACAACAAAAATCAACAAGAAATGAAAGTTCCTTTTCTGCTGGATGACCTCAGCAAAATGGGCTCAACTGAAAAGTCTGTCTCAGCAATGCAGCTTTCTTTAATACTTTCATAATTCATGCATTACATGAAAAACCAACATCATTGAGCAAAGCAGCATTAATAGTTAGGTGAACTTTAGCGGGATCCACTCACTTGTTTTGGTGCTTTGAGCCCTGCAGATGTGCATGGTACTGTGCCACCGAGTTCAATGTGACGCTGCACACTTCACAGGTATAGCGCCGTTTCAGACCTGGAATCAAACAAACACATTTTTAAACCCATATTGTTTTAGGAGTATACAATAAGTTCACTAGTTAATAAATACATTTCACTTTGCCTCTTGCACACAGTGAAGCAAGACAAACTTCCTCCTAAAACATATCCTTGCTGCAGATACTTTTTAGTGTTATTGTGAGTGTGCACACAACTTTGTTTTCAAAACTTTCACGTGAATTACACTGTAAAATTCTTTGGATCAATTCAGATCCCTGATCGATCCAAAGAAAATTTCACAGCAGAATCTGAAAGGTAGTATTTCTGAACCTTCTACTAACATGTTTGTATTCCTGATAAAGAAATGTTTATATACATAAATTGTAAAAAAAAATACATTGTCAATCAGTTGTGTCAGTTCTTGGAATAGAGTTTGAATCGTACCCCAGTGGGGCCTCCTGCAGCAGAGTTTGAAACTTGATGTGGAAATAAATGTCCTGTTTTCCAACATGATTGTCTGAATGAATTATGTTTTTTATGTATGTGTTTAATAAATAATGTTCTAGTCATCAACCTCTGTGTAGGGAGAAGGTCAGGGTGGATGGATGGGTCAAACAAACACAGGCCTTTTACCCAGGTGACCACTGTCAATCAAGATAGAAAAGTATTTTAAAACTAGAAACAGCAATTTGTGAAGAAATTTGTTTGTAAATTGTTAATGCTGAAATTGAATTATACCAATAGTGTAGAAGATATGTGCAATATTGTCCGGGCTGTCTTTCTCTTGAGATTGCTGCTTTAAGTTGAAGACAACTGTTTTAGACATCAAGTGGTTGATGTCAATCTATTCAAGGGTTTTACAGAACAGGTTTGAGATTGATATATAGCTGCAAGTTTTCATTGTGTTTATATTACTCTTAAAAGTGGGGAAAAGACCAGACTCTAGGGAAGCATTAATGCTCTGCAGAGGATCATATGATAGGCAGTGAAAGATATGTTTAAGGGAATAGAGTCAAGAGAACAAGTGGAAGATTATATCACCTCGTCAAGATCACCAAAGAGGAATTACACATAGTAACAAGGATGGCACGTTGATGTGAGAGGACAGAAATATTAGATTTGCTTTGGAGCAAAATTAAAGTTATCATTACATTTATCTGAAGAGAGGAGTTCAGCAGGAATTGATTTGGAGGTATTTGCTGTATGTGTTGTTCCAGGGGCCTCTTTAGTTCTTATTACATTACATTTAGCTGACTTGATGTACTGGATCTATAATGTGACAATTCATGTTTCTAGCACATTAAGAAAGAGTTTTGTCAGTATGAATACTGAAGTTCCGGGAGATGACAATGCAGTAATTCTTTTTAGATTAGGTGTTATGCTGTAAGTAGCAGGGTAGGACATAAAGAATTAACAACCATAGTTAGATGTTCAAAGTTATTTAAGTTTAGTAGAGTTTAAGGAGCCAGTATACAGAGATGATGTAGTGACAAACTAGGGTGTAGGAGGGTTAATATGAATTAGATTGTTCTTCATGAGGGCCATGATGGTTCACATCATGCATGGATCTCCAACAGACTGCTTCAGCTCTGCTGTCACAAGGACTGATACAGGAGAACATTCCAGATACAGGAGAACCTTCCAGATACAGGAGAACCTTCCAGATACAAGAGAATATTCCTGATACAGGAGAACATTCCTGGTACAGGAGAACATTCCAGATACAGGAGAACCTTCCAGATACAGGAGAACATTCCTAATACAGGAGAACATTCCTGATACAAGATAATATTCCAGATACAGGATAACCTTCCAGATACAGGAGAACATTCCTGATACAAGAGAATATTCCTGATACAAGAGAATATTCCTGACACAGGAGAATATTCCTGACACAGGAGAACATTCCTGACACAGGAGAACATTCCTGATACAAGAGAATATTCCTGACACAGGAGAACATTCCTGACACAGGAGAACATTCCTGATACAAGAGAATATTCCTGATACAGGGAACATTCCTGATACAAGAGAATATTCCAGATACAGGAGAATATTCCTAGGAGAACATTCCTGCCAACTGCTATTAGACTATATAATAAATCACCTCTGGCCAGATCCTCCTTCAATTGAACATCAATAAACCTTGTACCGCTTTCACTTTATATACTATATATACACTTAGATACACTGTATACTTTCATTTTAATTGCCTTCATTATTTAAAGTCTTAAATGTAACATGTCCTGCTATTTAATTTGATTGTATTGAATGTATTGTAAAGATGCTGTCAGGATCTGTAGTGTTGTGTCCTGTTTTATTTTGAAGTCCTTGTCTCTCGTGTCCTCTGTTTCTCTGCACTTCCTGTCCCTGTGATTGTCTGCCCTGTCCCTGATTGTTTCCTCCTGTGTCCAATCACCTGCACCAGCCCTCTGTATTTAAGTCCTGTTTGTGTCATTCCCCTTGGTCGGTTCGTCTTGTCTAGATCATTGAAGATCATGTGTGTGAGCCTGTTTTGTTTGTTTTGAATCCTGTGGAGCAATAAAGTTGCCTTTTCGAGTGTTTACGGCGTTTGGGTCCAGTGTCCTGTAGCTACACACAACAGATGCTTGCTTCTGCTTCAAACTGATTTCCCTCGGATCATGAATAAAGTATATATCTATCCTGCTGCTGATCCTGACGGGGATCAACCCAGGTGGAGGACACGTTGGCTAGCTAACAGAGATAGGAACATTATTTATCAAACCAACCCCTTCAACCCCTTGATTGGTGCAGAACAGGGGTCACCAACCTTTTTGAAACAGAGCTACTTCAAGGGTACAAAATAGTACGAAGGGCTACTTGTTTGATATACAGTAAACGTCCTGAATAACAAAGTTGCACAGATCACCTTTAAATAATAATAATAATAAATGTGAAGTGACTGTCTGATCACATATCAATGTTAAGTATTCCTCACAATAATTATTAACAATTATTTTCACAGCAATGATGGTAGGGAACACATTTCTTTAAACATGCAACATTTATTTCTGTTTCAACATTTGAAAATCAGAGGTATCACATCTCTGATATTTTTGTACATTTGTAGTATCACTTCTAACATGTTCTTTACAATGTATATATTACATTAGTCCTAATCACCAAATCTGTAGCATTTTTTTACAAATAACATCTGTTACACTTTAACAAATTATCTTTTCACATTTTTGTGTCAATGTTGTCATGGTGTTTCCAATGAAAACCTATGTTATCTTTTTCTTTGTCTGTATATGTCTGTTAGTGGGAAGCCTGGCATTGCATACTGTTCACCAATGTACTGTAATCTGGAGTATAATTTGACACCGAGTCCTGTAGATGTGCATCAGTAAGGCAACGTGTTCTGTGTTCTCCATGGAGTTCATGTCAGAAAAGGCTGATTCACAGAGATAGGTTGAACCAAAAAAGCAACGTTCATAGCTGCTGTGCATACACATTTGTACTTTTCTGTGTCCACAAGGCATTGACAGAGCCTTCTCCATATCTGCCCCCTCCCTCTGGAACTCTCTCCCCAAACTCATCCGAGACTGCACTGATCTTTCCTTATTCAAAACCCACCTGTTCAGAACTGCTTTTAATGTGTGATTGTTTGTTTTTGTTTTCTTATCAGGGTCCGAGCGACTCAGAAAGTCCCTATTTATTTGTTTTACCTGTATTTTAGCTATTCTTATTTATTTATTTTGAGCTTTTAGGATGTTTTAATGATGTGAAGTGTCTTTGAGTATTATGAAAAGTGCTATATAAATTAAATGCATTATTATTATTAATATTAAATGTTTGGTGCAGACTGATGGGTTTTGAGGTGGAGGTCTTTTTGCAACGTTATGATTTCCATCTCTACCTGTCCAGCATCCAAGTTGAACATTTATGACTTGAGAGTACTTTTCTATCAATGGGCATGAGGCTAAATCCCCATATTCTTAACTCATTTGGCGATAGTGACGAAACAGACTTTTCTTTTAATGAAGGTCTGATTATTACTTTAATGTCAAAAAGTTAAGGGAATCAACGCAATTATGGCCATATATCTGAAACATTGAGGTGTCTGATGATTTATTTGGCATCAATAAAATTCAATGAGCAATCTATTTTATTGTAGATCATTTATCAACAACGTTCTCACTCTCTGGATATATTGAGTCAGCGCCATGTTGCTGCAAATTATGAGCACCCTGTGTAATTACTGTCATGTTGTATTAATCTTATTGTGGTTTGAAAAATGGGGTTCTTGATTGCCTCACTCTCACAATTGAGTTAACTCCTTCATAAATATGCCTCAGAGCAGAAGGCCAAGATAATGTAAATGAAACACTGCTCATGGAATTACATTTCCATATTGTCCATACCAAAGAATACGCTGCTGAAACTTAGAAAGCATAGTTATTTTCTTCTTTCAGGGTAGTGGCATGTGATTTTTCCTTTTTCTAACAACTTATATATTATATATATTTATGTCAGCTATTTCCTTCTAACATTTTTACGGAGGGCAATATTCCCCATAGAGGGAGAAGTGAATCTTTCCCTTTCCTCTTATACAATAACCACTCTGTCAGTCTGCCGCCACCAGGGCTGAGATTTCAATTTTACACAGTCATCCTAGACGCAGTCATGAGCTGACATTAGGGTTCTGTAGCAGGCGAGAGTCTGCTCTGCAGTGGCTCTTTGACAGCTTGCTTCTTAAATCATTTTTGAAAAGGTGAAAGATTATACAGCAGCCCCGTTATCTGTCACTGCCAGCCACCTGCGGCTCGTCCCACATGGCGCTGCCCTGCGTGAGCGTCCACAGTATTCATACATTCTGTCATATTCATTGAAAGTGTTGTAACTCTGTAAATCTGTTCATTCTGTACACATGACATCTATTGCTTCTGTCCATCCGGGGAGAGGGATCCTCCTCTGTTGCTCTCCTGAAGGGTTCTTCACTTTTTTCCCTGTGAAAGGTTTCTTTATGTGTACAGATTGTAAAGCCCTCTGAGGCAAATTTGTAATTTTGGGCTATACAAAATAAACTGAATTCAATTGATTTAGTTAGTGTGAGCAAGTTAACCGTTCTCAATGGAACTTAAAATATTCACCAACACAGGAGTAAAAGATTCAGAACCATAGATCTGACTAAAATACAACAAGACCTCAGTAGGAATTATACTTGGCAGGTGATTGGATGAACCATCAGTCAAAACACCCTTGCTGAAACTAGTCGGAGGAAAAACATAATTTCATGGAGAAAAGTGTTCAGTGCAACACCTTTTCACTCCCAACTTGTCAAATACTGCCGCTGACCCAGACAAGGGCCTGTGCTCGAGTACAAGAAGCTCACGAATGCAAGATATAAGTATGCCATTCGCTTCATTTGTAAAAATGAGCAAGCCATGAGGGCTGACTTCATGGCCAAGAAGTTGAAAAGTAACAATGTTGTTGATTTCTGGAAAGAAATGAGTTCTTAACAACTGTAAAACATATGTGCTGTGCACTGTTGATGGAATTTCAGGAACAGACAATATTGCTGAGTTATGGTGTTATAGTACCTTATTCAACTGTATCAAAAGTGACTTATATAAGGTGGACGATATTGAGAGTAATGTGCCAATGATGATGATGTCACATGAGGTGTACCAAGCTATACATAAGCTGGCTGATGGCAAAGCAAGTGGTTTGGACCATATTACTGCTGAACACCTTAAATATGCTAGTCCGAGGAGAGCTCCTCTTCATGCCATTTGTTCTACCAGCTTCATGAATCATGAATCATGACGCATGACTCATGGCTTGTTACCAGACTTAATGCTGTCTGTTCTGTTAGTGTCCGTCATTAAAAACAGAGCTGGTAAAGTAGGGAGCCTAGATAATTACAGGCCCGTTGCTTTGACCAGCATTCTGTGAACAGTCCTAGAAAGAATCCTGCTGGACAGAATAAATGAGTTTTCATTCACTCCTCAGATAACCAGTTTGGCTTCAAAGCCAACCATGGCACTGACTTGTGTGTATATATTCATCAACAAATATAGAGGCCAAAACTCATCTGTTCTCATGAGTTTTATTGATGCCTCCAAAGCTTTTGACCGTGTTAATCATGGAAAGCTGTTTGTAACATTTAGTCAAAGAGGTGTCCCCAAACACATTGTGGGAGTTCTGGCTTACTGGTATGCTATATATACACACAGTATATATACCCAGACAATGGGGGTGGAATGGAGCCAAAGAGTCTCAGCCCCATTTGGGGTCAGCAATGGGGTCCGAGGATCTTGTCCCCAGTTCTTGTTAATCTATATATTGATGATCTGTCCAAGCAGTTGAAAGTCTGTTATACTGGGTGCATGATTGGTGAGTGAATTTACACAACATCTGACATTATTTATAGTAATGAGGAGGATAAAGCTCAGGTCAGACCTAAGTACCTGTCATGGTTGTGTGGGGCTGGACCCCAAGAGCAAGAACAACAGAGCAAGTGTAGTTCACAGTTATCTTTATTTAACTAAACCAGAGTTGGAAAAGGTAAGGGAGCAGGGATTGGCGTCCTACAGGAAGAATCCGTGAGGGCTGGTGGTCGACTGGGTCGTCAAAGCTGAGACCAGTGGGTTCCGATGGGAAGCAGTGGGACTGAGGCTGAGGGAAGCACAGGTTAGAGGGAAGGTCAAAACAAACAATTTGTCAGGAATCAAGTTTGGCCGTAGAAGTAGTTCAGTGTGAGAAGACTGACGATCTAGCGAGGAGTGGAGCGAGAACTGGGGTAGATATACTGTGGACCTTGATGAGTGAAATGGGTTGCATGTGTGCAGGCTAATAGGCAGCAGGAGGGGAAAGGAAGGCCACGCCCAGGCAGACACACACCTTTGATTGATTGATGGCATACTGGGGTGTAGTGTGTAGGCACGGATACTTGAGAACCAACAAAGAGGCTACTGATTCAAGATAATCTTTCTCAGGGTAGCTTTTGAGTTGATTTGAAATGTCTTCCACAAGTTTATCCAAAATATCAATTTTAATGTCTCACATCAAGGCCTTTCTTTGACATTTTGTACGTCTCATTGGCCTTAAGCAATTTGAGTTCAACATCATATGAGAATTTAGGAATAGGGAATGGAGAGGGGCGACTCTGCAACATGCCTTAAATTGCTCCTGATGGAATCGGAATGGCTAGAAGTGAAAACTTCTGAACCAATGAACTGTTACTGGATTGGTGAGAGTTTCCATTTATAGTAGTCTCCATTTATATTCTGCACTATTTAATGTTAATTTCATCTGTATTTGTATTTTATAATCTGTATATACTGTTGTACTCTCTGTTGCACTTCTGGTTAGATGCCAAACTGCATTTCGTTGCTCTGTACTAGTACATGTGCAATGACAAATGACAAAATAATGTATTAATTCGCTCCATCAAATAATCGTGTACTTGTTTCCATTACCACTGAATGTAATACTTTCAATTTGATGGAAATGTTACAATTAAACAACATTATCTTAAATGGACCATTTTTAATGTTAACAGCTGGCATACAACATACCATTTTGAGTAGCTTTAATGGAGAATGAATGTCCTTGTGGTCAACATCAACTTTCCACCAACTGTGTATGTTGCTAGAGGGTGGTAATCCGTCAGCATATCTAGATCCAGAATGACAATTTCTTAACAGTGGCCTTCAAAAAGCTCATAAGACCCAATAAGTTAAATTTACTAGGAAGAGTCTTTTACAAATTAATGCCACTTTCTCTTTGACAAGAATAGTCACAATCTTATGGAATTATGGGAGGCCACTGCACTGCCCACTAGATAAAACCATTCCCTCTACATACTGTATATTTCACATCTCTGTGATGTATCTAATTTTGAAAGTTTTTTACTTCTGTGAGAACTGAAGGTTGGGTGAGCGTTTGTTTTAAAAGGCACAGAATGGGAAATTGTACAGTTTCTTTAAATGATGTCCAAGATGGTGCCAAAAGGTTTTTTCGCAGATCTCTTTAAAATCACACAGTCACATCGAAATGTCGAATTGTCATGGACTTTCCAAGTTGTGTGTGACCTTGAGAGGTGTGATTTAAATACACATGCACAGTCTGTGTAAACATAAGGCTGTGACGAAGACAATAATGTTTCGAAAGAATCTCTTTACTGGAGCTTGCGAATTTGCACTGCATTCAAACACCCCTAAAACAAGAGAGACGGAGTATAAACGCTACCGTTCCTGCGTTGAGCTCGCACGATATCTGTGCCGAGATATCGCGCTGCAGCACCAAGATATCGCGCTGCAGCACCAAGATATCGCGCTGCAGCACCAAGATATCGCGCTGCAGCACCAAGATATCGCGCTGCAGCACCAAGCACGAGTATATGAAAAGCTTTACCAGTTCACATGCGCCAGCCCCGCAATCACAAACCCCGGCAATACTGACGTTAAAAATATTTATTTACTCTCAACAAAGTGACGTATAACACAACGGTGTCAACTGCGACTGGCTCCCCCGTTTAAACAGACGTTGATTCAACATTTTGCTAACATTATACACAAAACATACATTGCCGCCTTGACAAGGCTGTGTACAAATTGTATAAAGTTGTAATATTATATTGGCTTGAACGCCAACTTAATCACCATATTGGACATTATTCAACACCACAAAGGGTAAAAAATTACACTTACCTAATTCGGGAAAACTTCATGTCGACAAATAGTTCGAGAATCTCCAACTTTGGCCCCACGTCGACCTTGCGTTCACAAAATATCCGACCACAACGCTCGGCATCGCTTTCAGTTCCGACTCGAGACGCACCATGTACATGACAACCCTACAGGGCCGGAGTGGGGCCACTTTTCAGCCCATTTCAGGCTCAAGACCAGCCCACTTTTTCCATGGTAGTGGAAATTGGATAAATGAAGCAACAGTTCAGCTCTTACTATCCTGTAGTTTTTTTTATTAATACCATGGTCCAACAAATAATGTAAAGGTTAAATACAACAATAATAATCCACTTAAGATGAGAAGTTAATATTCCACTATTCCACAAGGATAGGTTGATAAATTAACAAAAGCAGAAATGAATAAATAAAACATTTGAAACATATCCCACTCTTCAACAAAGAGGCATATTTAACTAATGTTTACAGTTCAACTCTTATCTGCTGCTCCAAAGCTACAAAGAAAAATTAAGTCATTACTGCATACTTCAATATCAATATTATATATCAATATTTGCAAAGTCTATGGATCGCCATATTTTGGGTGATATATAAAAAGGCTAATATTTTAATTAAATGTAATATTTTGCTTGAGAATAGGTTGACAACGCTACAACGCTATTAATCAAGGCTACAACGTTAGCCAAATAGTTACGTTGCTAATCATTAGGCCTTTGTCTCTCTTTACCAGTTGCCACTTGTCCTCTTTAAAATAAATCAGTAAGCTTGGCACATTTGGCAGCATCCTCCTCCAATGCCTTTCTTTTTTTCAACCTGGCTTTTTCAGCCCCTCCTGCCCTCTTCCTCCCGTCCATCCTCCCTGACGCGTATCGCTGCGGTCGGGCCGGCCCAGCTATCGGTAGCCTAGAGAAAACCTTATGGAAAAGACGGGCTACGGACCGAACCAACTATTTGGGAGGGGTGAACTTCCTCGCATTGTACAACCCATGCAAAGGCTGCGGTGTCAGAATGCGGAACGTGTGTAGCCCACTTTAGGAGAAGATGAACTAACGTGACAAATGTCAACAAATAAAATTCTCGACCGGCCCAGAAGTGAAGCGGCCCACCGGGAACTCTACCGATTCTCCCGATTACCCACCACGGGCCTGCAACCCTGTATAGTAATTGCAGGATCTTTATCTAGAAAAATAAGGCTACACTCAAAAAGCCTTTTCAGTGTTGACATTAGTGCCACCGGATGATCAAATTATGCAGGTTCACTAGTCAAGATCCGATGGGAGAAGAGCTCAGCGCTTGGCAGTAACGTCTGCTCCTTCGGGCCAGGGGTAGAGATTTGCCTCACTGCCCCCACTGGTAGCCAACACTGACACCTCGCTTCTGGAGACCCAGGCGGTATTACTGACCACTGCAGGGAAAAGAAGCACGAGAGAACCAGAACCAGGACTCCGCAGAGCAGACTGTCAGACCCTTCTGCAGTAGAAATAGATTTTCCAAAAGGGAATCTGGTGCTCGGAAACACATCCATCCAACATCCCCTCCCACCTGCCGAGGCAGACATTTTCACTTGCAATTATAATGCGAATGGGTACACATTGAGGTGAGTGGAAAGCCTGGTGGGTGTCATACAGACACTTAAGGGTCTTCGGTATGTCAGTATCTGATTGCAAGGGGCACTGAGAAAGCTTCGTTTTTTGAAAAGTTGGGAGAAAGAACAATTGGTTCAGTGCCATTCTTTACTCTTCTTTCAATGAAGAAATACTCTGACACTTAACTTATACTTTGATATAACGCATGCTATTGCAGCATCTAAGCTAACATATTTAAGAGCTGCCATTTTTGTTTTGAGCGAACAGTCGTCTGTTTTGTCCGGTCAACACGCCTACCTAAACTCTTACATGATCATGCTGCTGTGCAAGGAGTGTTCTAAGGGCATTATTGGAACACATCTAATTAAGAAAGATGAAAAAGCCCCTGGAATGTATGTTAACAAATAAAACAAAATCCTACTGGCTAAAAAGGTATCCATTGTATTCCTGGATTTATTTTCAATTATGAATCTGTATTTAAAAACTACGTGTGAGGAAACAAAATAATTTGAGTGTCATTATTGAAAAAGTAAAAATATTGGAATCAGTTGCAGCAAAATTATAGATTAATCTATGTAATTTGTGTATATGATCGTGGATTGTGTATCCACTGAGAGGGGGAGAGGCACACCCCTAAACGGAACGTTGAATTTTCACTTTTGAATGCAAAGCAAAACACATGAAAAAGCAAACCAGCTCTGACCAGAATCCAATCTCATTAAATGCTCATAGATAGAGCATAGTAATTGCAAGATAGTCTATATCTGGCACACTTACCTCTACATTGACTAAACAATAAGTCACAGATTGGGGACGCTGAGTTGAGTTATGTCTTTTTCTCTGTCGTAAATCTCTGGTTGTCTCTCAGCTAATTGAGACCTATTGCCTGAGCCATTGGGAGGGGACATACAACTGATCGGCAGTGTAGTCTGTGTGGACTGTTTATGAGCATGGAAAAGTTGGTGTAGGTTCAGGGTTCATGCTAAATTAACCAGCATCCATCTGTCCCACTCAGATGGTGCAAGTTTAGCGTATTCCCTCTCTGATTGCAGCATTACATTATTACATTTCATTTAGCGACTTACAATCATACACCGTAGACACAGGGAGCAATTTAGGGTTAAGTGTCTTGCTTAATGACACATCGACTAGGGCTAGCAGAGCCGGCGATCGAACCACTGATCCTCTGATTAAAAGACGGACCTTCTATCCACTCGCACAGCAAGATGGCCAAGCTTCAAGCACATATGCTAAATCTAAATCTGTATGCAACAAATTGCTTTGTAGGTTGCAACTATGG
This sequence comes from Cyclopterus lumpus, assembly GCF_009769545.1. Classification (NCBI taxonomy): domain Eukaryota; kingdom Metazoa; phylum Chordata; class Actinopteri; order Perciformes; family Cyclopteridae; genus Cyclopterus; species Cyclopterus lumpus. Next base: position 25,819,366 of record NC_046974.1, read on the forward strand.
GACATGTAATGTATTGCTTTGTGAAATGGACTTTCAACCCCTTGAAGCAATAAAACAGGCATGCTCACCCAATCACAGATAAGATTGGTGTCTGAAATTGGACGCAGTTTGGAAATGGGCTGTGGGTAGAGATGTAATATCTTGATGGGAACACGCATTAGCTGGAAACAAAGGCTTGGACTTCTGCTGGTCCAATCTAGTGTTTAAATTGAACAAGTTAGTGTACACGAGGAAAGACTTTGCCCCGTGTTTCATTTTGAAGAGGGCCTTGATCAACCAGCTATTACATTATTGATAGATATTCTAGGATCAAGGGGAGTGGCAAACCGCTAAGAGCAACAGCTTGAGAACTGCAACTAAAGGGTTCTGTAGACGGAAGAGCTGGAAAGCAGAGGAGAGGGGAAAGAGGGAAACAATGTGATAGATCATATTAGTCAGTAACGCATTAACTGCTATGATGGAGTCGGAAAAAACACAATTTGTCTGTTGCAGTGTTTGAAAGGCTAAACTACATTTAGTGTCTACATTTAGTCTTTTCTAGTGAGCACTGACAAAACAGCACAGTCTTCCTTTGTTTCTTTTAAATTCCTTGAGTAACTGCCAGTGACCAATACAATGAAAAAGGTATATAAGAACATGAATGATAGTGTTCAGACAGCTAAAATATTAAATTCTTAATCAAGGTTGAATATTTTGGTGAAAATTAGGCATTTGGTTACAAACAAATGGCGCCCCCTAGAGTGTTTTTTGGCCACACCCAATGTCCACAATGACCGATTGACTTGAAATTTGTCCGATTGTGTCTACTCTACGTCAATCAGAGCATTATGCTCTGCCTACTTAGATTTTCTGCCATTTTGGATTAGAAAAAAGAAAACATTATTGCGAACTCCTCTTACACGCTCTGTCTGATTGATACCAAATTGGCTGTGGATTATTATTGGATCAATGTAATAAAAATGTTTCAAAAGCTTAGTGATATCTCATTGTGTTTAGAAGATAAGGACCAATGAACTTCTAAGGGGCGTGGCTTAGAATGTCAATACACAACTTCCAAATCACTTGGCCTATCATTAACAAATGTGTAGCATATGTCCACATCGCATCCCTATAGGGCGCTAAAGTTATTCACTCAATATGTGCATTTTTAGCCTATTTTCATCGTTTTAGGGAGTTATAAAATAACGAGATTACTCTCCTAGAGATTAAACCCGATTGATTTCAAATTCGGGCAGTATGATCTTGAGACCCTTGCAGTGAAAAGCTATGAAAAGATACAAAATATATAAAACTATGTGAGCGTGAGACAGCGGCAAAGAAACACAATTTGCCATGAAAATGGAAGTTTATTGAACTCGGCTGTACTTTATCTAATCTGCTCCATATTTATGTCATGACATCCTGACCCTGAAAACATAAATATGATCATTTTGAATCCTAGTCATAGCACCATCTAGTGGCAACCGGAAGTTACATGTTTTCTACTTTTACCCTACCCCTCACAGGTTAATCAGATCCCTCTCAAAATATAAGACCAATCGCGTCACACAGCTCCTGAAATATATCCTTGGCATTGGTGCGACTGTGCATTGGACACAAACCCAGCAATTCTGTCACCCCTGATGACTATGGATAACTGAGCATTGTCTGTGCTTTCGTCAAGCGCCACGGAGTTTAGAGTGAAACCTCTGGCTTTTTCGAGTAACTGATCATAGATGTCACTCGACAGCTCGTTAATCCGCTCAGCCACTGTGTTTGCCGATAGAGAGATATTGCCGAACAAGCTCTTCTTTTCCGGCACAGAATATCAGCGATATGCCATCTTTCAGAAACTGGCCTTCGGTGAACAGCTTTCCTGCTTTGGGAATGACGCTTGAGATTATATTCCTTTTAAAATAGATACTTTTTCTTTGCATAAGAGGCAAGTGGCGTTTCCATTAAACTCCAGAAAAAAATACTGCAATGTCCATCTATCTTGAACCCGTCTGTGTTCATCATCCACTTTCCTTTTTGCTTTGGAAAGAGACATTTTTATTGTTTGCAGCCAAACAACCAACAAAGCCCAGTTTAACCTGCTCGCTTCTTATCCAAAACTGCCCGGTCATGTGATGATCTCTATGTATCTCTATAAGAAACATTAGCGTCGTTATTTATCTACAACAAATTCATTTTCCATCCCATTTACAATTCTGCAAACATTACAATCCTTACTGTTAAAGTTAATTAAACATCTCATCTCCACACATTTAGCTTTGAACAGAATGAGCATCAGAATTCATTATATATATGATCCTTTGCAAACTCTACAGTTATTTGCAGTAAAATGTGAGTTACACCAAAATGACTAGAAGCTGTTTGAATAACAGGTGAGCAGTTATATCAATGTTATAGTGTACTGCAAAGTGAGGCTTTGATACAGTTTGGTGGATTTACAGATGTGCCATTTCTGTACAGAGAGCTGTAACATTTTTAAAGACCTCCTTTTAAAGAAGGTTGTTTTCCATCATGTGGTGATCAGAGCTACAGCAAGAGCTGGCAGGTGTATTTAACCCCTGAAGAGCCTTCTTCGCCCCAATTCAAACACAGGAACAGTGGAGGGGTAATGGCCTGCCCATGCCTTTATGCTTTCTTGTCCCCCTCTCGTTCCTTTCTTCCCCACAGCTGCATAAATAACAACAATATGCAGACCCCTGGAAGACGGCACCTCCTCCTTTTATGGGAGCTGTTGAATATTTCATCACATCTTCAGTCAGACTGCATATTTTCTCAGCAAGTTGAGAAGTGTGCATGGATGGCGCCGGAGGTCAGGGAAAGCAAATGGTAAGCAGGAGACGGGCTAAGAGAAGAGAAAAGGGCTGTGCCGAGAAAGATAAGAAGAGGAATGTAACAAAGAGCTCCAAGGAGAAGTGGAAGAGGGTGCGTTCTCCAGCAGCATCCGCCGCCTCCCCTCTCTGGCCTAATTGCATGGCCTCCTGCTGCGGTCCCATTCTCCTCTACAGGCTCACGGTGCTGGTTTACTAATTGATAATCGCTGGAGAGAAACGCTAATTATCCCAAGTGCTGAATGGCGCAGCTAGCACGCTGACATTTTCAGCCTCTCCATAATGACTGTTGATGTTGATGAATCCATCTCCTCCTTACACACAGCACACAACAGTCATAGTGCAAAAGAGATTGAGCCAAAGATAGGGATGGCTTTAATTTAGAGTGGAGAGGTTGAAGGGAGCTATTGGTGAAAATGACATCCTGTCTATTTTCTTTCCAACAACACCACTAACTGTCCTTTGATCCTAATCTCTACTCATTCTGTTATTGCGATGACAACTTTTAGGAAATGATAACAGGATCGTCTGATTCATTGACATTGTATAGAAAAAAAACTCTGGGAATAATAACTTAACAGTGACCTTCCTTGTAATCCTGTAATGTTTGGAATATTTTATTAGAATTCACCCATTTTTAATTACATTAGTTGCCTAACCTAATAGTGTTTAGGTTATTTCACATTCGAGACTTGTATTTCTCTTGTTTCCCTGTGTTCTTTTCACATGTTTGAAATCGATGGATGCTGGAAAAAAAAGAAGGTGATCGTATTTTTTAACCAACCAATCCTACTCATTGTGCCTTTTAATGGTTGCTTATTTAGTCACAAATATGAACCGTTATAGAAGCATTTATAATTTAAAACTAAGATTTCAGGGGCTTTAAGATACTGTATACTTACATTGGTATAAGTCGAAATTAGCCAAATTACAAAACTGATATGATTCTTGATCTGATTGATGCAAGCAAAGGACCGCTCTGCTCTCACACGTGTTCTCGTCTTGCTCTACGTAACAAGTCTCTGCCAGCTAAAACATTTTTACAGACTAGATGCTGCACACTTAATGTTCTAGAGGAATCCTGCACTTTTGCCTGAATATTTGCCTTAGAATATTATCACTTTTCTGCCCTTACTGTTAGAGGACTTTAATGTAAATGAAGTCTCTGATTTAAAAAAATAAAATAAAATAAAAAAGTTAATTATTAACATTTTTGCAACACGGGGCAATATCCCAGGTTACACGAAATTACAGCGTATTATTAAAAAGCCTACAACCTATTAAATTTAATTACAGAGACCAAATGCTCTGAACCTGAAATAGACATCATGTTCTCAAAATCTCAATAGCCAACAGGACTAAGCTGAACTGACTGCAACCATTCAATTTCCCCTGAACCAGCCACTGCACACCCTTAGGCATAAAGAACCAAACAGGCCTGGAGTTAGGGCGCCGTGTCAAATCAGCTGTCAGGACTTGTTTTGCCCATTTGGTGCGATCACGCGCCAATACACTTTATAACACCTCTGGGCTCCCTCTGCTCTTCTGGCAGCCGGCCCTCAGTGGCCTGGAATAATTTTCTGTAATTGCTATTGACATATTGTGACCGGGAGAAAAATGTTCTCCCATCCTCCTCCGTAAACTTAACCGCTGGTGGACTCCAGAAGGGAAAACCAGTAGAGGACTTACACAGAATCAGAGTTTTTTTCTAGATGTAGTCTAATGCTGCTCTCTCACTGATCAATATTACACATATCACATTATTGGTTGTCGTTTGTGGTTAAAATAAGTACACTTATGTAACTTACATTAGTGAAATATGTAACTTACGCAAACAAAAGTACAGCAAAATTAGTCAACTTTCATATTTAGTTTCAAAAGGGACACAAACAGCAGTCTCCTGGGTGAAAGTCCTGTTTTTTTTTAACCCATACATCCACCCCAACTTTCTCTCTACTCTTTGTTCTTCCTTTGAACTACTACAGCCACTACAAGTTGACGTCTTCTTGTATTCGTATTGGTAATCTACCATCTGATTAGATAATAACAGCCTTCTGAACTTACTCAAAAGAGTAGCAGGCCCCTTCTCAGCCATATGGCAGTGTTTGATCCTAAAAGCCGCACTATTATATTTTTAATTTCAACAATACGTCAAATGAAGAATACATGCACAATCTAAAAAGTGTCTCTCGCCTTGAAGAACGGACAGAGAATTATGATTAACTCCCCTCAGCTCCACAGAGCATTTTAATGTCTTTCAGAAAACCGACTTTACTGTTTTGCTTCCGTCTGAATCGACCGCATCCACGGCTGTAAAAAAAGTAATTATTGCATGGCTAGTTTTCTTTACACAGCATTTGAGAAACATCAAATAAAGAATTGCTCATGTTCCAAAACTCATAAATGAACCTATAACAACAACCAAATAAAGTGTATATATAATAATTATTTTAAATCATGCACGTGAACAATGTTTTGACTTGCAGTGCAGCTGCGTTAAATCAAGTTGTTTTTAATTGACTGTTCAAAGTGAATATTTAATCTTGTGATTGTCTATTTTGTTTACTTCTACAACATATAATTAATCAATCATTGTGTGCATAATTTAGGTTGGTAGAAATCAACCTTAAACATTCATGCCAATGTCAGAGGTCAGGGTCAGAACAGCACTCTTGAACCTAGTAAGGTGTCAGGGTCTTGCTCAAGGACACTTGAATGGAAGATATTTTTTCATAAATGGAAAATGTTTGTGGTTTGGGTTAAAATATGGGTTTGTTACGTAACTTCAGTTACATTACATGACATTGAAGTTAAGTACATAACGTAAACTTATGTAACTTAAAATAATAATAATTCCTGGGTTAAAGTCCCATGTTTTATCGATCCATCCAACCTTCCTCCACTTTGTTACTTTTCATACTAAGTCACCTGACTTCCGGAGCATTTGGTTTGAGAACGTGCTTTGTCAGAACATGCAAATGAACTTTGGCAGTGCTCCCTACCTTTCATCTCCCCCATGTCCAGGGTCTTCCCCAACTGCTCCAGTAGGTCTGCTCTAGCAGCATTTTTCTTGTGCTTTTTGCCATCATAATGTTGCTGAGCCATGCCAGGGTTGTTGAACCAGGCGTTGCATAGCTGGCAGTAGCGGTCTGAGTCGCGGCGCTGTCGCGGGGAGGTCATGGGAGACGTTTCTGGGGAGCTCTTAACAGGACTGGGGGACGCCTCTGAAGGAAACACAAAAACGAAACATAGAATTGAAGTTCTGCAGGGATTTTACTGACACAAGAGACACAAGTGACTTGTTATGTACTTTTATCAACACTTGCTAATTATCTATATATCTTTTCCCCTTGCATCATATTAGAGTAACTTCCATGTAATGCCATTTTAGTCAATATAAAATAAACATGGCTATGAAATAAATCTGGAAATAGATGAAAATAAATTGATTTACAAAAATAGGTGAATATAAATACATACATCTGTCAATATAATGTTATTATATTTAAATGAATAAGGCGTGGTTATCTCACATCATCATTTATTCAATATTGAATAAAATGGCTCTAGTTAATTCTTGTCTTGTTGCTTTGTGAGTTCAAATATGTGATAACCACACATGTATTTGAATACAACAGATGCAAATAAAAAGAGCATTTCAGATAAATGTGTAATGAGGAAATTAAAGTCTCACAAGATAAATAAAAGCAGTCCTTTCGAAAACGTATTTATTCATTTATTGAACTATATTGACATTTATTTATATATTTATTCATTTATTGCCCCACTAATTTCTTCAATATTTATTCCATGATCATATTTATATCTGTGTTTAATAGTGAATAAAATATCATTCCATTTTCATAAAAAATGAAAATAAAACTCTTGCAATGCATATATCGATAAGACAGACAGTGTAATTTTGGCTGAAATGGTCACAATGGAAATTGAGCAAGAGGGCAACTTCAAAATGCCCAATGCAGGAAAAACTGCTTAAGAATAAAACATTTTTCCAGGATAATACTTTAAAACATATTTCTTAAAAGCCACGTAATGTGTGTTAGGGTTTTTAACCAAGAATGCCGACGACTAATGGCATGTAAAAATACAAGCCGACTTCTTTAAAGTGGACGTCTGTAGCCAGCAGACAGAAAACAATGTCAGGGCTTTCATGAGCACTGATCAGCAGCAACAACTGCAGCTGTGCTTCTGCAGCCCCCTGAAAAACAAGCTATTATCTCCAATAAATGCCTGAAGAGGAAAACCTCAATTCTACTTGGCAAACGCATTAAAGAGCCTACTCTCCTCGTGGCTGCCTTGTGCCTTCATGCATGGATGACAGCATTATAACCCCCAACGAGTGCCGCGTTGAACGGAGCGCTCCCCAATGCAAAACGTGCAATCAACCTAATCAGTTGTAACCCTCGAGTGCTGGGCCCACCCCAAGTCAACAGTTAGTGCTGTCCAATTACGTTCCATTACACCGGTCAACATGCCAAAGTGGCAACTCCAGTGAAAACCATCGCGGAGAGAGAATGCATAGAACCTCTACTGTCAGCATATTACTTTCTGGGAGTTCAGCCTGAAGTGATTCAGAGCTGAACCACAGGCAGAGCATAGTTTAAAGTTGCATCATGTTTTACATTTAGCACTTGGCTGATGCTCTCATCAACAGCAACTGGCTAATATGTAGGATTTTAATCTGTGGTTTTTGGTAATAGGGTGACTTCTCCAAATAATAGGCCAATGTCAACTGTCAGATTTAATTTAATCCCCATAGTCCCCTTTGAACGGAGGTCAGAGGTCAGCTGCAGAACAGAAGTCCATGAGCTGTTTTTGTATTGAATGCCTTGCTCAAAGAAAAGTGACTCGGGGTGTGCATTTTCCACATACATCAGCAACTAAAGGACATCAACTATCATACAGCCAGCCTACCCACCAAGCTTGAGATTTAAGGAGGCCCACCTGCTCTTTTGCTATTCAGTGAGAACACTATAGTTGATAGCTTGACACTGTCTATGGCCAACAAGGTCTAATTTGAGACACCTCTGGCATAGAGACATCATCTTAAAGCTTGAATGAGAATTTAAAACTAAAAGAAGGTTCAATATTTACTGTTTTTGGAGATGACAAAGAACAAAAGGGAGACAATTATTGTTTCCTGACAACATGTTGACTTTATAGTGTACTTTCTGTTTGCTGCTTTTTACTATTATCATTATTAGGGGGGCATTGTTGCTGCTCTTCTTATTTCTCTATGTTGTGCCCCCTTGTTTCCTTAGTGCTCCTTCCTGTGACCTGGATGTCTCAATTCCTTAAATGCATCTTGAGGAGAGAGGCCTGCAAGAGGAGCTATGAGTTAGGATGCACAAGCGTACCCTCTACTGAAGTCTTTTCAACACCTATAAAAGAGGCGTGACTTATTCTTGTCACATTTGAACATTTTGTGAGTTGAATTAAAAGTAAATATATAAATTCATGATCACTTTAATGCTCGTCTGACAGTGATCCTACAATACAGTGGTAGGCTATAACAAAACAATAGACAGATGATACAGTTGTGCCACTCTCATATTCATTTGACGACACCTTAAAATGACTGCTCCGAAGCAAGGATGTCTCACTTCTTTTGCCCATTGAACTTGAGTATGGATTTCAATTCACTATGTACAGGCATGGGAGTGGTATCAATCTACTCATTTAGACGATGAAACATTTAACTAATTACACATCCTGACAACACTCGCATCTTAGTGAACAGCTCTGTGAAACGACTGCTTCAGTATCACAGGAGAAGATGTTATCAGCATCAATCTCAGAACAACCACTAAATCACCTCACTCTGTCCATGTGGATTTTACACACGTTCTCTGAAATGACCTGATTTCACTGTACTGACCTTGCTTGCCAATATTATTCAAATGACCACATTCTTGAGACCGGTAATAAGATCGCTCATTTGGACTTGGACTTGTATAACGCTTTTCTAGTCTTTCAACCACTCAAAGCACTTTTCCCCTACATGTCATCATTCACCCATTCACACCCATTCATACACTGATGGCACGGCCTACCATGCAGTGTGTCACCGGCCAATCAGGACTGTCTAACCATCCGTCCTTCCATCTACCCATTAACTTCCGCTTATCTGGGGTCATGTCGCGGTGGCAGCAGTCCAAACAGGCAGACCCAGACTTCCCTCTCCCCCCGCAACATTTTCTCACTCATTCTGGGGGATCCCAAGGCGTTCCCAGGCTAGCTGGGAGATTTAATCCCTGCAGCGTGTTCTGGGTCTTCCCTGGTGTCTCTTAATAATTGGGCGTGCCTGGAAAAAATCCTCCAGTGGGAGACGTCCAGGAGGCATCCTGATTAGATTAGATGCCCAAACCACCTCAGCTGACTCCTTTTGACCCAAAGGAGTAGCGCCTCAACTCCAAGTTCCCTCCTGATGTCCGAGCTCCTTACCCTATCTGTAAGGCTGAGGAAACTCATTTTGGCCGCTTGTGACCTCATTCTTTCGGTCACGACCCAGAGTTCGCTCGTTCGGAATGTAGAGCGACCGGTAGATTGAGAGCTTTGCCGTCCGTCTCAGCTCCCTAGGGCTTCACCAAGACATTCCGGTGCAGCGGCCGTTTGACTGCTGCAGCTGCACAGATCCGCTTGTCGACCTCCCGCTCCATCTTACTCTCACTCGTGAACAAGAGCCCGAGATACTTCAACTCCTTCGCTTGGGGTAGGCACTCCGAGGTGATCCCGAGAACCCCAAACATGACGTTCTCCACCTCCCAGCTGCACATACACTATAAAATGTAATAGCTTAAGTCCTGATTTACATTAAATTAGTTAACTATCAGAAATATCACTTCTTACTAGTTTTTACAAATTAACAATTAGCAAAAACAATTGGTTTGAGTTAAGCTAACTTAAAACCCTCAAGTAGTAACAAATAACCAATAACTGTGTGTAAAATGTTTTGTGTTTCTGACGGCTGCTAATGTTAGCTACCGTGAGTTTAGCATATTCATTCTTGAGTTATGGCCAGAGTTTTGTGAGGTCAGTGATATTTGAACCTTACATCCAAGTGGACCTTTATTCCAAATTTGAAAAAATTCCGCCAAGGTCTGTGGTGGGCTGTGAGGGCCTTCAAAGCCTTCTCTGAAGGCCTAAACAGAATCACAAAGTTATAGCTATTTTTTTATTTTTTAATAATTAAAAGTTATATCTATTTTATACTTTAATTGTATTTCACAAATACACTACATGTATTAGAATTATTTTTCCCTATTAGCTTATTTTCTTATTGCACAGTCTCATGTGTTCCTCTGCTTCAGGCCTCTGGTATTCCTCATGCATAGGTAGCTGCTTAACAGCATCGTTATCCAATCACAGCGCATGTTAATGGTCAATCGGCTACCGTGATTCGCCGTCTAACAGGAAACTATAGCACGGTTCATGTTATTGAAAAGGTTGTTTCCAGAAGTAATTGAATTTATAGTATTTTAGTTCTTTCATCTATGGCTGAAGGAGGAGTACTAGAACCGGACTTGGTGGCAGATTTACTTCCAACGCCATTCTCAAGGAGGACGTTTGAGGAAAATCAGGAAATCGTAGCATATGGCCGCCCTACCCCACAGCTAACAGCCTTGACCCAGCAAGAAAAAACACCTGGACTACCCTAGAGCCATGAAAAACACTTAACTTCATTCAAAGACTGATGCTTAGCTTGGGACAGGACAAACTCACCAAAACTGCAAACACTTAAACACATAAATAACCGTATGCGTGTTGACATTTTAGCATTAGATCTAACTTGTTGATCCCAGTGGATTCAGTTGCCTTTTATTGTTATGTTAACTAAATTGAGGCACTCAGCCCATGAGTTGATCAGCAGGTTACATCTAAGGCTGCTGGTGTATGTTCAAAATACAAGTGTAAGATCCATTGCCGCAGTAATTCATCTTTCATATTGTTCTGCTTATTGAATGAAGCCGTTTTGCACTTGTCAGCCCATTTGTTCTTTACCAATTTTGGTCTATAAACTGCTTGTTATTGTTAATGCAGAATTAACGCCACTGGCCTTTTATGTAGGCAAAAAAGACCGCATTGTTCACAATACTCCTATAGAAGTAAATTGGCAAAGCCATGTAGCATAACTGAGCATTTGGTATTTAAATTGTTATTGAAAAGAAATTCCTCTGTAAATTATCAAACTTACAGTTTGAAACACAGAACAGCACACATTCACACAAGACTCCGTCCCCTCCCTACGATCAGGCTCTGTGCCTGTCTGCTGCTAGCGTGAAGAGGACACTCTCCACTATCAACACCCGCAAGGCAGCAGGTCCAGAGGACATCCCCGGTCGTGTGTTGAAGGACTGCGCAACGGGTATATTTAATACTGGTTTCTCTGAGACAAGCTGTTGTTAAACGAGCTAAACGCGCTAAACTGCTTCTTCACTAAACTTGACCTCATCTGTCTCCCCCCACACAACACACATCCCCTTCTGTACCCCCTGGTGAGCTGCACAAAGGCTTCTTTCCCCCTCCGCCCCCTTCTCTGTGACGACTGACCAGGTGAGAAGACAGCTGGAGAGACTCCACCAAGGCAAAGCTGCAGGACCTGATGGCATCAGCCCCAGGGTCACCTCTACAACCTGAGCCTGAGACAGGAGGAAGTCCCGGTGCTGTGGAAGACGTTGTGCCTGGTCCCTGTTCCAAAGAAGTCAACTTCATCTGACCTCAAGGACTTCCAACCAGTTGCCCTCCCATCCCATGTGATGAAGGTGCTGGAGAGGCTGGTCTTGGCTCACATTCGACCGCAGATGACATTCTCACTGGACCCTCTGCAGTTTGCTTACCAGCCTCGTGGAGTGGACGTCACCATCACCATCATCTACCTGCTGCAGCGAGCTCAGTCGCACCTGGATGGAACCGGTGGCTGTGTGAGAATCACTTTCTTTGACTTCTCCAGTGCCTTCAATACCATCCAACCACTGCTGCTGAGTGAGAAGCTGCGGTGGTGGAGGTCAACTCGTCCACCGTCTCTTGGATCATTGACTACCTCACAGGCAGACCACAGTATGTCCGACTGGGCCTTGTGCTGTCTGGGACGGTGGTCAGTGATGTTGGAGCCCCACAGGAAACTGTTCTGTCTCCCTTCCTGTTCACCCTATACACCACTGACTTCCAGGACAACTCGGGGTCAAGCCATCTGCAGAAGTACTCTGATGACTCTGCAGTGGTCGGGTGTATTAAGGATGGATGGGAGGAGTACAGGGCAGTAGTGGATGACTTTGTGGAGTGGGCCGGTAGAAGTCACCTGCTTCTGAACGTGGCCAAGACCAGAGAGATGGTGGTGGACTTCAGGAGGAAGACGACAGCTCCACAACCGCTGAGGGTTCTGGGACAGGATGTGGACATGGTGGAGGAGGATGTGGACATGGTGGAGGAGTACAGGTTCCTAGTCTCTCCATCGACAACAGACTGAACTGGAAGGCCAACATCAACGCTGTGTACAAGAAGGGGAGGAGTCGACTTGGATCCTTCGATGCGTGCAGCAAGATGTTGGAGATGTTCTACTGAAGAAAGTATTGTCCATATTGGATAACCCGGACCACCTTCTCCACCACCTACTGCAGGGACAGCGGAGAACGTTCTCCAACAGACTGCTTCACAAGGACAGATACAGGAGAACATTCCAGATACAGGAGAACATTCCTGACCACTGCTATTAGACTTTATAATAAATCTCCTCTGGCCAAATCCTCCTCAAACTGATTATCAATAAACCTTGCACCGCTGTCACTTTATACTTTAGAGACACTGTATACACTTTCACTTTTATTTTATTTTTGACATTTTCATTTCCTTTATTATTTAAATTCTTAAATTTAACATGCCCTGCTATTTTATTTTATTGTATTGTATATTTGTAAAAAATGTGTTGCTGCTGCAAAATCTCCCCCTGGGGATGAATAAATTAAAATCTAACCTAATGTAATAGAGAGAGTGAGCAGCACCAAATTCCTGGGGGTGCATCAGTGAGGACCTCTCGTGGACAACCAACACAACATTACTGGCGAAGAAAGCCCAGAGGCGCCTCTACTTCCTCCGCAAACTCAATAAAACGAGACCCCCACCATCCATCCATCATGTGCACGTTTTTCCAAGGCACCATTGAGTGCATCCTGACAAACTGCATCACTGTGTGGGGCGGAAGCTGCACTGACCACAACCAGAAAGCCCTGCAGCGCATAGTGAACACAGCTGGAAGGATCATTGGTGCCTCACTGCCCTCCCTGCAGGACATATAGAACACACGCCTCACCCGCAAAGTGACCCTGACTGAGCGACTCCAGCCCCCCCTCACACAGTCTCTTCATCCTCCTGGCCTCTGGGAGAAGATACCGGAGCCTCCGTACTCGCACCACCAGACTGACAAACAGCTTTGTCCACCAGGCTGTTAGGAAGCTGAACTCTCTCCAAACTCTCCCCCTCCCCCTCTGTCTGACTGCTGCTAATACAGAAAGATCATTTGTTTATATATATCACCGTTGGACAAGAGAGAAACGTTTTACAATTCTTCTGTATGTTTAGACGAGAAATTGACAATAAAGCTGACTCGACTTTTTTACTTTTGAAAGAGTAATTTTAAGTAGGCCAATTACTTTTTCAAAAGTAAAAAAGTCAAGTCAGCTTTATAGTATACAAGGTCAACAGTACATCTTGAGTAAAGTCTGAAGTACTCCTGACAACTACACTAAATAAGCATGTGTTCGTACAACATATTGTATTCAACTTTACTTGCATGTCTTTTTAAGGCAATCGGTTTGCATACTTTTTTTAAGTACGGTTCACTAATTAGATTTTACATTGTCGATAACCTGTCCATGAAAAGAACAGGATCGGTGCTAAAGGGCAGCCCTGGCAGAGGCCAACTTCACCGGGAACGTGTCTGACTTAATGCCGAGAATACGAACACAGCTCCTACTGGAGGCGTACAGAGAGCTGATGGCCCGTTGCAATGGGTCCGGCACCCCGTGCTCCCGAAGCACCCCCCACAAAAACCCCAGAGGGACCCGGTCGAAAGCCTCCTCCAAGTCCACAAAGCACATGTAGACTGGTCTCTCGTAGCGCGATGATGGCGACACACTCAAATCGTGGTTCTCAAAGCGTTTATTGTTGTTGCGGGTACTGTACAGGCTGCATGGGTGTGCCGCGTGCTTCTCCCGACTGCTTCTGTCCACCCACTCTGTCACTGGCAGACTGGCAACAAGCCTTTTTCACTCAGAAAACAGCGCATACACAGAGGTGTCCTATCACACAGTCAAGCAAGGATTTTAGACTTCACCGTGGCCAAGGTAAAAAGCACTTCAGTTAGGCCACATAAAACTATACACCAATAAGAATGAACTTCACAACAGCTTTGACAAATGATCTGAAATAATAAATGACGTTTTGATCAGGTGGGTGATCTCAGTGCTCCACTTTCTGGCATTGCACTTCTACAACATTATGGGACTCAACATTTAAAAAACATGAACAGAAAAATAGGGAAGATCAATGCGGCTGAACGAGACACATCATTGTTTTTATAGATGGCCAGAGTGAAACCAAAACTTCTAGGTTTTGTTCCAGAAGTAAAAAAATGTGTTTAGGTGTGAAAATACTTGAAACTAGGAAACACATTCTTGAGTTAATGATAAAATAAGGGGTTGTTTAATACTATAATAATTGTACAATGACTCTTGGAACAAGACAGTGGGTTGATTTCTTTGCAAAAATCCAATTATTATTTGCAATGCTGCTAATTTATGATTCTTAGGCCAAAACACTTGAAGCTATATATGAGAGCTATCTTTAACAAACACCATTTCCTATGAGCCCTACACATTCACAGGACAAACATCACACAACGGGGAGACAGTGAGCTCAGATATGTCTGTCATTACAGCAGGACACACAGGATTAAACGGTGTAGAAAGGTGACTTTTATGATATGGACAAACCCAAGCTATGATGGCTTAAGTGCTCATGCTTGTTGTTTGTTCATGGGATGTGCAATTTTCTGTATTAAACAAAGTAATCAATGTTTAATATAGCTTTTTAACTGTATCTGGCTGCATTTTTAAGATACATGAAAATGACGAATACATGTACGGAAATGTAGATGATCAAATCTCTTGTGTCGACAAAAGTTGAAGGAATAAGAGACTTATGTCTAATTATTTCCCTTCACTCTCGAGCAAGATAAACTGGAAAGTCTTTAGGAATTAAAGGGGCATCATTAAATGACCTTGGCAAAGCTCATTTATCATCAGTATCAGTGAAACCTCACCATACATATCCTCCTGCAGCAAAATGTAATCACACCGTTATATATATATATATATATATATATATATATTCTTTACGACAGAGTCCCGGCCATTTGTCTCCCGGCCTACCAGTTTTATGTGTTTACGTTCAAGGTGACAGACTCCTCATTCAGATCACATCAGGTTTTTGCACGATGGCTCTCATAATCAGCCACATAAAGGAATGAAAGCCTTTCCTCCCATTTAGTGCATCATTAAAGCCATACTGTTTCACACCCTTCTGTGCTTTGATTGAGGGTTCAGCTCGGCTCAGAAGGCGGGGCTCATGGCCATCGCCAAGAGGCAGATGGTTTTGCCTCGGTGTGGCACCTGCTGCATAAAGGACACTTGTAAATGAAAAGGCCCTTGCTTCTCTATATTATAGGTTTGAATGCCGGCAGGACAAAAAATGTTCCTTCTTTTGCTGCACAGACATTACTTCACGAGCTGCTAAGTGGGCTCCTGAAAACACTGAGAGGACTGTAGCATCATCCTGAATTTCTTTTGACAGTGGTTTCTGAGAAGAACCTTTTTTGGAGAATCATGGGTACAGCAGGGTATGAATCATGCTAGCCTGATGGTCTTTATTTATCATCATCAAGTCAAGGAGACAGTACACATGCCACATTTAAACAGCGTTGTAGCTGTTAGTCAGAGGACATACACGCATACATGCACACTGCGGGAGTTTACTGGCCTGGTAGGTTTTCTACTTGGAATTCAAAGTGATTCTTATTCAGATAGTAGCATCCCTGTCCTTCAGCAGCAACATGCTCTGTGACAGTAATAATCATATTCACATCACTTAGTGTCTGCAGGGAGATGCTTACAACTGTGCCTGGATGACAAGCGTACATTTCAAAAGGCTGCTTTACATGAACGGCCCTATTTTCAAAAAGCAATTTCAATTTATTCCATGAACTACAGAGCAGCTTGTGTATGTGCTTCATTGGTAGGGAGTTAAGACAAACCGGAGTTGTGAGGTATTGGTGCAAAGGAAACACTGCAGCAAACACTTTCGCTCTGCCATCGGAAACCTTTACTGTTCTGTGTTGTGTTGTCTTTGTTAGCTGTCAATTTAAAGCTCATTCTTATTCTTTTGTTTGCTCTGTTTTGGGCTTCAGGGAGATTTTGTGAGAAGATTTAGTTCATCATTGAAGATTTATCTTATCACCGAGTAAATACAAGTAGATTAACAATCCATTAAAAGACTAATCTACAGCAGAGCAAAGCAAACGCATACCTTTCATCCCCTCAAAGCCACACACAGTGTTTTCATGTGCCTCATGGATGCATCAAATAGCTGTACTATTGAAGAGCACTCAGTTGGGTTTAAAAGCCAAATCCCCTCCTTGCATGGCATTTGTATGCAGTCCGAGAAGCCTATAGCAGACCTATTTAACAGGGGTATACATCTGAGGAGAGTCAGCCTCTGTGACAAGAGGGGATCAAAGTACTCTTGTCCATGCAGTTCTCTCTTCCTACAATCCTCACCACCCTCTATTCTGCCCACAGACCCTGTACGACTCAAAATGTTCAATCTGAACGAAGCTGAAACGTATCTGACGAAGCAGACTGTTTAGAAATCCATCAGCTGATCGGCCATTAAAACCCATTGCAACACTAGCAGCTGATATGCATGCAGATGAGCATGTGCTACGGTATATAGGTTAGTGAACATATTCATTAATCCAACTATGCCTGAGTTAAATGGAAAACAAGCGTTATGTGGTTGCCTATAGAGGCTAAGAGTAATACAGGAGCTGAGGATTCCGCCTGCGGGAAAATCATTAAATATTAATTTTTTGATAAATTCTTGCGCGATGAGAAAGAGAATACTAAATCAAAACAACTGCTTACGCTGGGCTTTTCAACATTACGATTGCACATTGGCGAGTGAGCATTTTTTAAATGTTTATTATGGGTTTTGAATTAGGGTTATGGACCCAAAGGGACGATGTAGACCAAGGGGGAAAAAAGGCTTGCATCGACTTTATAAGGCTCTCCCATAACAACAGAGATGCTGTATCAGTGTTTATTGTAATTTGTAAATAATTTACAATGGCAGAAAATTAATGGATATTTGGTGTTTGGGGTGAATGAGGGGAAATGCTTGGCAAGCTAGAGAGTGCAGCTGAATACCAGCTGACAGCAATTGGAAGAACAGCAGGTCCCGAGAGGCAGTCGGAACTTAACTTAACTTTCATCATATCTATGACTATTATTAGAGAGGTTTAGCTTCCCATGATGTTTAAAATGCAGTTTTAAACTCAAGAGTTTCCCATCTCAGGGTTAATCAACTCAGAGCTCAGAGTTTATTACATTCTGGCCGACTCAGATATAAATGTTGGCTCTTATTGTTATTTCTTTTTCAGGTGTAATACAAAAGAAAGTTTTCCTGTGGGTTTAACAGTGCAAATACTGTCTGAAGTAGTTTTGCAGACTCCACACATTATGTTCTACTTCCTATAATATTCTGGTACAGCTGAAGTGAATTCAAGGCTCTGTCCAACAAACACTAAGTCAAAGACAAGAAGAGCTTTGTGCGCCAATCTCCTGATTCAATCCCACCAGTTTAGAGGCTGCAGTACTAATAAGGGATACATTCAGAATGGTCCAATAATATTAATAATAATAATAATACATTTTATTTGTACAGCGCTTTAAAAAAGGTAGAAACAGAAACAATAGAAGCAACAACAATGGACTGAAGAGAGATTAAATGACGGGAAGAAACAAAACAAAAACATACTTAACTAGCATCACAGGTTAAAAGCAGTTGTAAGTGCTGTTTTAAAAGTGGCGAGTGATGCAGTATGTCTGAGGTGCTGGGGGAGAGAGTTCCAGAGGGAGGAAGTAGCAATGGAGAAGGCCCTGTCCCCCCAATCCGATACTTGGACAGAGTAGTAATTAAGTAGCAAGGAGGTTGGCATCGGTGGATCTGAGGTTGCAGGATGTTGCGTTCTGCGGAGAGGGTTTGATCGAAGATGACACCAAGGTTACAGATGTGTGGAAGCAGGAACAGTGTGGTGGAAATGTATCCTAGTGTTCTTCTAAATGTATCTGTATTGCTGAACTCTGACAGCTCATCTTGACCTAGTCTGATTGGCGCCAGCGAAAAGGGACGATAACAGAATTGATCTTATTATTGTTTGAGGCGTCATCTTCTATTTTGCCTTTCTGTCTAGGGCGACTGTGGGTCAGTGGTTAGCAGCTCTGTCTTTCAATCAGGGGGTTGGTGGTTCAATCCCCGCCCTAGTCGATGTGTCCTTGAGCAAGACTCTTAACCCTGAATTGTTCCCTGTAGCTGTTCTACAGTGTATGAATGTAACATGATTGTAAGTCGCTTTGGATCAAAGCGTCAGCTAAATGACATGTAATGTAATGTCTCTCACTCTCACCTCTCAGGGCCGCAGCCAAACAACATTACATTACATGTCATTTAGCTGACGCTTTGATCCAAAGCGACTTACAATCATGTTACATTCATACACTGTAGACACTGTCCTCCTTCCTTCACCAAGGTCTGTCTGCATGAAGGAAGGAGGAAGAGCAGGGCGGAGGAGGGAAAGGGCAAACATTTCATAAATAATTGTAGATATATACAATTTGGGATCAATGATGAACATTTTGGATTTGTATGATGTTGACATCAGACTTCCAAAAAACTATATATATATATATGACCACGATCAAAATACATTGACTTATCAGTCAACAGAACCCTTACAACAAACTAAAAGAAAAGTAAGCCCAAAGTAAAGCATAAAGTTGTGAAGTATGTATAAATGGAGAGCCGACAAACAAAAGAAAACAAACAAAGCTCAAGGCTGATCTATTCACATCCATACTGCTCACTGCGGCCCTGAGAGGTGAGAGTGAGGGACAGAAAAATCTGAAAATATAATATTTACCATTTTCTTATTCACTGTTTCCCCATAACCTTCACTCATTATTCTCACACAACTGCCAAGTTGTAAGTGGATTACAAAAGCAGAAAACGTCAATCACCTCTGGGGTAGAGAGCAGTTGGTGATTCAATTTAAATAACGCATGCATTGATGCACACAGCAAAACCTTGTCAACAACACCATCTTGTTGGGTTGCTGTTAGTGAGTTGTAAATGGCCCCAAGAATCCTGACATGCTGGAATTTTCAGTATCAAGCCTAATGCTGCGTTCACACCAAAAGTGTTGCGAATGTTCTTAGTTTTTGTGAGTACACGAGCTGCAGCATTATGGATCAACTGGAAGGAATTAAGAGACTTATTAGAGCAGCCTGATAATAAGGAGTTGCAGTAATCTAGTCTGGAAGTAACAAACGCGTGAACCAGCTTTTCTGCATCTTTTTGAGACAAGATGTGCCTGATTTTTGAAATGTTACGTAGATGAAAGAATACAAGTCCCAATCAAAGGTAACGCCGAGATTCTTCATAGTGGTGTTGGATGCCAGGGCAATGCCATCTACAGAAACCACATCACCAGATAATTGATCTCTGAGGTGTTCAGGGCCCAGTAAAATAACTTCAGTTTTGTCTGAGTTTAACATCAGGAAGTTGGAGGTCATCCATGTTTTTATGTCTTTAAGACATTCTTGAATTTTAGCGAGCTGGTTGGTCTCCTCTGGTTTGATCGATAGATAGAATTGAGTATCATCTGCATAACAATGAAAGTTTATAGTGTTTCCTGATAATGTTGCCCAAAGGAAGCATATATAAAGGTAAATAAAATTGGTCCAAGCAATAAACCTTGTGGAACTCCGTGATTAATGTTGGTGGTCATCAAGGCTTCATCGTTTACAAATACAAACTCAGATCGGTCTGATAAATAGGATTTAAACCAACTTAGTGCGGTACCTGAAATGTCAATCGACTGATCCAGTCTCTGTAATAGGATGTCATGATTAATGGTGTCGAACGCAGCACTAAGGTCTAATAATACCAGTACGGAGATGAGTCCTTAATCTGATGCAATTAGGAGGTCATTTGTAATTTTCACCAGTGCTGTCTCTGTGCTGTGGTGTTTTCTAAATCCTGACGGAAACTCCTAAAATAAACTATTCTGATGTAAAAAGTCACACAACTGATTTGCGACTACTTTCTCAAGGATCCTAGAGAGGAAGGGAAGGTTAGAGATCGGTCTGTAGTTAGCCAACACCTCTGGATTAAGAGTGGGCTTCTTCAGGAGAGGTTTAATTACAGCTACTTTGAAGGAATGTGGTACATGGCCTGTTAGCAAAGACACATTAACAATATCCAGCAGAGAGGTGCCAATTAAAGGCAACACGTCTTTAAGTAGCCTCGTTGGGATGGGGTCTAAGAGACAGGTAGACGGTTTAGAAGTAGAAACTGTTGAGGACAATTGGTCAAGGTTGATGGGAGAAAGGCCACGCCACTTGAGGACAGATTGGCACAGGTTGAGGGCAAGAGATCATCAATCTTGCCTCTAATAGTTAAAATCTTTTCATTGGAGAAGTTCATGAAGTGATTACTACTGAGGTCTATAGGAATACACGGCTCCACAGAGCTGTGACTCTCTGTTAGCCTGGCCACAGTGCTAAAGAGGGGTTGTTCTTATTTTTCTCTATTACTGATGAATAAAAGGCTGATCTGGCATTACGGAGAGCCTTCATATGTTTTAAGACTATCTCGCCAAACTAAGCGTGATTCTTCCAGATTGGTGGAACGCCATATGATTTCAAGCTTTCGCGATGTGTGCTTTAGTTTGCAGGTCTGAGGGTTATACATGATGTGCTCCTGTTGGCCTCCTCGAACTGTGACCTACAGCATTCACTGGGGAGATTTTCAGCTGAGTGTGAAGCGGCGGGGATGAGAGTTAGCAACTCCAAATCTGAGGCCATGGTGCTCTGCCGGAAACCGGTGGATTGCTCCATCCAGGTGGGGAATGAGTTCAAGTATCTCAGAGTCTTGTTCATGAGTAAGGGTAAGATGGAGTGGGAGATCAACAGGCAGATAGGTGTGGCTACAGCAGTAAGACAGGCGCTGCACCGGACCGTCTTGGTGAAGAGGGAGCTTTGCTTTCCGGCTCAGCTCTCAATTTACAGGATGTTCTACGTTCCAACCCTCACCTATGGTCCGGTACTCTGGGTCGTGACAGAAAGAACGAGGTTGCAGCTACAAGCGGACAAAATAAGTTTCCGCCATAGAGTGGCGGGGCTCAGCCTTAGAGATAGGCTAGCGCTACTCCTTTGCGTCGAAAGGAGTTAGCTGAGGTGGTTTGGGCATCTAATCATGATGCCTCTTGGGCAGATGATAGATTATCCTAATTAGATCCTGATTATATGATCCTGATTAGATCCTCATTAGTACGCCCTTGGAGGTTTCCGGGCTGTCACTGCGACCCGATCCTGGATAAGCTGATGAGGATGGATGGATGGATCCATGCTTTCTTACAGAATCATTCTACTTCTGTTTTGTTGATGCTTAGATATAGCAGTAAGAAAAGGTACAGCACTGACACCTCAAGGTGAGCTCAAAAGTAATGGAGGAGGCAAGAGAGTATAACTAACTAATTATTCATACATTTCTGTCAAATTCATAGAATGTGTTGTAACTCTGTAACTCTGTTCATCTGGTCACATGACATCTATTGCATCTGTCCATCCGGGGAGAGGGATCCTCCTCTGTTGCTCTCCTGAAGGGTTCTTCCCTTTTTTCCCCTGAAAGGGTTTTTTCTATTATTTGGGAGTTTTTCTTTATCCGATGTGAGGTCCTGGGACAGGGATGTGTATGTGTACAGATTGTAAAGCCCTCTGAGGGGAGTTTGTAATTTGTGATATTGGGCTGTATAAAATAAATTGAATTGAATTGAATAAGGGAAGGGGATAACTGGATTGCAGACATAGTAAGTTGGCAACTGACCATCCAAAATAATAATTTTAATAGAAGTGATGAGCGAATGTCAGACCATGGCAACCAAGGTCAATCAGATATAAAAGTGCACTACTAATTTCAAAAAGTGCTTAGTGCTGATGCCAAAGATACGACCCGAAACACAGAAGCTCACTTACAAAAACAACAACTAGCGTACATGTGTTCCTTCAGCTGCTGTATTGGTGAATGTGCAGTATATTCTGACCCGTGCATCATCTCTGTGTGAATGTAATTATTCAGAGGAGTGAATCAAAACAGTGCAACTACGCACTAATATATAGACGAATATGTACACTCGATAATAATATATCAGATATTGAAAATGCTATTTGTTAGGACTGCACCTCAGAGTCAACAGTGGGAGAGATGTGGGAGAACACACATTGATTCTGTACTGATACACATAATTATTTAAAATCAACTACGAGATTCTACTCCACTTTACAGGTACAACACATACGGCATTCATTCGTTAATAAATCCCCATTAGCCAGATGTAGTATAGCTTCTCTTTCATTTATACCCACAATGCATTTTCAACAGGGGCTATACCTTTGGTTGTGATGGCAGGCTGCTCCCCCAGTAGCAGTTTTAGTCTCTTGGCGTGGATTTTACCCTGGTAGTGGGACTGTGCCACCACTGCTGAGGTGAAGGACATGTTACACAGCGTGCAGCACTTATTCTTGTCCACGTCGCCCTTGTCGCTGCCCTAAAAAAACATAACAGAAACATTTCATCAATCAGAATCCTATATAATATGTATTTATCTTTGGTAGCTTTTTAAAACTAAAAAACGTATCGACAGCTGCACATTAAACACATCGCTAATCTCTATCATTTCTCATTTAGATGAGTAAAGAGGTGCTGGACTCCTGGTGGGATGCAATTGGAGTTTTAAAAAGTAATAGCGGGTCTAATACAGCTGATGGAAGACCGCTCCCTGATTTTCCATCTGTGCAAGCTGCTCCAAATCCTATTATCTGAAGAGAACATGAAGGATGCAGAGGAAGCCGTCGCGCACTGAGAGATGGATGCTTTTTACTGAGAAGTGAGAGAGAGGAGAGGAAAATAGTGCCCCCACCAGACACCTTCCTGGGTTAAGGACGCGCTGAAATTCTGAGTATGAGAAGAAGAAACTGAACTTATGACCTCATTCAGATGTCTGTTCCTCTGCCTGGTGGACTCTACCAGTACAGACAGAGGGCTTGAGCAAGAAGAAATTGGAGAAGAATTGTCTCAACCAAGATAATGAGCCCAATGAATATTGACCCTATTGTGCTAACGTAATATTAGGTAGCACACAAATGCTGGATACACACATGGATGGTGGTTTTATTTGGAACCTGGTCCTGCCCGATACCTACTGCTATTATCAATATTATTATTATTAGTTGCATTGCAATTATTGCCAATATCAGTACTGCTTTTATTTTAATTATTAATCTACTATATCCACTGTTGCTGTTATTTTTTGGTAGTTGTAACTTTTCATCTTGCCTACTACTCTCATTATATGAATAGAATTGAATGTGTTGTAATTGTGTTATGTTGTTCATTCTGTACACGTGACATTTATTGCACTTCTGATCCTGATAGAGGGGTCCTCCTCTGTTTATTCTCTTTTTTCTACCTGTTAAAGGATTTTTTGGGTGGGAGTTTTTTTTCCTGATCCAATGTGAGGTCCCGGGACAGAGGATGTTATATGTGTACAGATTGTAAAGCTCTCTGTCACATATCTGGAATATGTGATTTTGGGCAAATAAAATAAATTGAATTGAGGACTTTGATCAAGCAGTCAGCTTGCTCAACATGCAGATCCACATGACAGGGTTGGAAGGTGTTATCCTGACACCTGCGCAAAGTGTTTGAACAATTTTATTGCTTTAAAATGAGGCAACATTTAGGTGACTGCCCCCCTAAATTAATTTTTTTACACACAGCTAGTACTTATTAGGAACGCTGGATGTGAGCCAGAACTGAACAGCTGCCATTTGATGCAGATTTTATTTTAGAGCTTTTAAAACAGCATCATGTTTTTATTCAAACAAACCATTAGGTAATTTCAGCACCACTTAATTACTCCGGTAATCCATGTCGATGTGTCCTTGGGCAAGACACTTAACCCCATAATTTCTCCCACAGCTTCAAGCTGTGCCTGAATATTAGTTACTGCTGATGGTCAGGTGGAACCTTAGCTCCTCCCATCACTGTATGAATGGGTGTGAATGATATCAAGTAGTGTTAAAGTGCTTTGAGTGGTCGGAAGACTATAAAAGATCTCTACAAGTACAGGCCCGTTACCATTTCAATAAGCCAGTAAATGGACTCTTGTATTCACTGCAATAGTCGGTGGTCTTTACAGAGAACACTTTCTTTTCTGTCTTGAGGAAGACATAAATTGACATGTGAACACTTTACTATTCACTTAATGTAGGCAGAACAATTAAAAAGGAGTTTTTCACATTTGTCAACTGACAGGTTTTTAGTGTTTCACATATGAAGGAATGACTACACTGCATGACAAGTATTGTTCTTTTCAGGGGAAGAAATCAGATATCAGAAATGGAACCATAGTTGTAGTTAAAGAGCAACGTAACCTTGTTTGCCATTGTGTACTTAAAATAAAAAATAATTGTTTGACATTTTACAAAATACACTAATTTGATTTCTTGCAACACATTAGATGTGAAGATCAATGCAAATCACATACTAAATATTAAGCTAGAGCCAAGCCACTTAGCCTACCTTAGCTTAACCACTGGAAACGGGCAAAGGCTAGCCTGGCTATGTACAAATGTAATAAAATCCACCTAGGAGCACATCTGAAGTTCACGAATTAACATGATAAATCTTGTTTGCTTGTTTTTTTGTTGTAAAAAAGCCAATTTTATACACATCATGTGGTTCTATGTGGGGTTACTGCCATTAGACTTTATAATAAATCACCTCTGGCCAAATCCTCCTCAAATTGATCATCAATGAACCTTGCACCGATACACTTTAGTTACACTTTCATATTTATTTTATTTTTTACATTTTCATTTCCTTTATTATTTTAATTTGTAAATGGAATTGCCCTGCTATTTTATTTTATTGAATATTTGTAAAAAAGGTTTTGCTGCTGCGTCTCGTGGGCATGAATAAAGTAATATCTAATTCAATTCAATTCAATTTATTTTAAATAGCCCAATATCACAAATTACGAACTATCCTCAAAGGGCTTTACAATCTGTACACATACGACATCCCTGACCTTTGACCTCACATCAGATCAGGAAAAACTCCCCAAAAATAACCTTTGACAGGGAAAAAAGTGAAGAAACCTTCAGGAGAGCAACAGAGGAGGATCCCTCTCCACGGATGGACAGAAGCAATAGATGTCATGTGACCAGATGAACAGTGTTACAGAGTTACATAAACACATTACATGAATATGACAGAAATGATGAATAATGAGAAGTAGGCATGGACCACGATCCAGACCTCCACAGACCATGAAACAGATTCTTTACAGTGGTGTTGGATGCCAGGGCAATGCCATCTACAGAAACCACATCACCAGATAATTGATCTCTGAGGTGTTCAGGGCCCAGTAACTAATCTAATCTAATTATTATGTGCTGGCCAGTTTATTTGCTGGATATCCTGGAGCTGCTTGACTGGCAACCTCACGCTGATGGCAAGAGATCAGAACATAAAGTCGGGTGCTGGATTCATTTTCTTAGTTTTTGACCTTTGAGTCGAGCCAGGCTACATCGATCAAGTGTTTATGCTCAGCTCTGTAGCTTCATATTTAGTGTCTAGACATGTGGTATCAATCATTTCATTTAAAGCCAAGAAAATGAATCCCACAGATATTAGCTAAACCATGGTCGTAAAGAAATGCATGAAATAACTGAATTGTTCTACTGAAACTATGAAATTGGAAAAGCCCAACAGTGTTGTCTGTGCTTTGACACACAGGATCAAAGCAACATTGATTAACTGAGCTACAAACCCTGATTGTATGCACCATAACTCTTAATTATATTCCAGTGACGCTAATTGTTTTTTCCCCAGGGTCACATAGGATGCAAATGCAATCTGCATTTTCAATTGAAGCAGCAAATGAATACAACTTAAACTATATTACGTCCGTCATATGACATATCTTTACATACATACATGTGATTTGGTCTCTGCATTTCACCAATCCTTAGCAATGTAGGAGCGGTGGGCTGCTGTGAGGCGCCCAGGGAGCAACTGGGGGTTCAGAGTCGACATGACATAATATGACATAACCCACATTAGGGGGAACTCACCACTTACAGGTCCTTTTTTAGACAGTTACGTCAAGAAAACGTCTTACAAGCCACCAGCTGTGTCAGCAGTAGTTTGAGCTACTGCTGATGCTGGTTTTTATGTTCATTCTGTACTCCACTGCTATGCTGTACTTTAATTAAGCAGCTCTGTAATTGCTTGTTTTTGCTTTGTTGAAACATGAAATATTTTACTGCTGCTTATGTTTGTCTGCTTTACTTTTACTGTAATTGATATGCCTTCCATTATAATTATTGTTATAAACGTATCCGGGGGGGTGCTCTAGTTGGTCGTGATGGAAGAGGACCAACACAAACGCTTCTTCCAAGAGGAAACGGATGTCACTGACTGACTGGTGTTGCGATATGTTGCGTTATTGCTGGTAGCAGATGTAATACATTTTAATTAAGTAATATCACAATATGTAATGACTATCAACCACGATAAGACACCATTAGTTTAACTAACAGAATCGAACATAAGATTAAATTTAGGATGCAACCCAATTTTGGAAGAATAGGGAAGACTTCAAAATTAGATATTAATCAATTAAATGTTAATCTCAGGGTTTCTACAGAGTTCTTGTCATGGTGTACAGTGGTCTATTATTCAATATACACACAAATCAATCTTTATAAATTAAATATTTATTGGAGTAACTACAGAACTAAACTAATAAACAGAAAATAAATGACAAAAATGATCAAATAAACTAAAGTTTATTTTGTATAGCCCAAAATCACAAATTTGCCTCTGAGGGCTTTACAATCTGTACACATACGACATCCCTGACCTTTGACCTCACATCGGATCAGGAACAACTGCCAAATAATAGAAAAAAAACCTTTCACAGGGAAAAAAGTGAAGAACCCTTCAGGAGAGCAACAGAGGAGGATCCCTCTCCCCGGATGGACAGAAGCAATACCGCAGTCATAGAGTCTGTTCTGTGCACCTCAATCACTGTCTGGTTTGGATCGGCCACCAAACTGGACAAGAACAGACTCCAACGGACAGTCAGGTCTGCAGTAAAGATCATCGGTGCCAACCTGCCCACCATCCAAGACCTGTACACCTCCAGAGTCAGGAAACGGGCAGGAAAAATCACTGCAGACCCCTCACACCCCGGACACAAACTATTCAAACTCCTCCCCTCTGGTAGACGCTACAGATCACTGTTAGCCAAAACCTCCAGACTCAAAAACTGTTTCTTCCCCCTCGCCGTCTCACTACTGAACAAATAACACCACTGTAGCATATATATATTTATATTTATATATTTTAAATCCCTGCACTTCTCACACTCTCCACTTCTTCTTGCACTACTGCTGTGCAACATTCCAATACTGTTTGTTTGTATTGTATTGTATTGTATATTGTGTTGTATATTTGTATTAAGTTGTATATTTGTATACTGTATTGTATTGTATTGTGTATTGTATTGTGTTGTATATTTTGTGTAAGCACACTGAGAGTCACCTTACCAAGTCAAATTCCTTGTTTGTGCAAACTTACTTGGCCAATAAAACCTGATTCTGATTCTGAATAGATGTCATGTGACCAGATGAACAGCGTTACAACACATTCAACAAATATGACAGAAATGTATGAATAATTAGTAGTAGGCATGGACCACGATCCAGACCTCCACAATCCATGAAACAGAAGGAGAAAGAGAGGAGAGGCATCAGCATGGCCATGGTAGGAGGCACAGAGAAGGAGGCAGGGCCACAGAGACATGAGGCACAGAGAAGGAGGCAGGGCCATTGGGAAGGAGGCCAGAGGCTGGATGCAGGAAGCAGGGGCAAGGACCCAGGACCAGCTTCAGACACCGCCAGGTCCAATGGACCCTTTGAGACGTGAAGTCACAACGACTCCGGGGAGGAAGCAGAGTTAATAAGGTGCAATGGAGAGATGTAAATTCATCCATAAGGAGAGAGAGAAGAGGAGATAGGTGCTCAGTGTATCCTAAAACATCCCCCAGCAGCCTATAAGCCTATAGCAGCATATCAAGGGGCTGGACCAGGGCAAACCTGATCCAGCCCTAACTATAAGCACTATTAAAGAGGAAAGTCTGTTATTAAATGAGGTGACTGTGTCTGTAGCCCCGCATTTAGTGAGCGTAGCTCTCTAGTGGGGCAATATGGTACTACAAGCTCCTTAAGATATGATGGTGCATCACCAATCAAGGCTTAAAATGGAATTAATAAAGAATATGATGAATAACAATGAACCACAAATAAATTTAAATTATTTAATGTGACCAGGTAGAATCAGTAACTTATATCATTGATTATTGTCGATCAATTAAATGAATTGTTTGCCGTTTATCATTAATTTAGTTAAATCTAGTTAAATAAATTCATCAGTTGAGAGTTTGAGAAGAACATGGGAAGAATGTGATGCATATACCTGTAATTGAATTTATATATTTAGGTCTAGAGCTCATTGATCTCTTTTAATAATATTTCTATCAACGATAGAATTCAATTTATTTGGCCTAGCCACTCTGTTGAAGTTGATTGGGTGGACATCCCCATTTCAGCTTGAAGGTCCAGAGGTGAGGAGAAGAAGTGTACTCCGACGTCTTCTTGCTTTATCTTCTTGAGAAAGGGGCTGCAGTGTTTGGATGGAAACGGAAAACTCCCCCCATCAACTATCTTGATTATTTAATTTGACCTGATTTTACAGAATCAATCCTAATGACTTCTTACATTGTCTATTTAATTCTTCCATTTTTTAAAGCTGGGCTGAAAGATTAATGAATGATACAATTTATAAATAGACTGTTATCCTAACACAGACAGACCTATGTACATATATGTGTGTGTACATAGATGCATAATAATGAATGGATCAGCACAAAACGGTCCTGTTTAAAAGGCAAGATAGAGGACTGGGTCCTGTTTGCTCTGTGGTTTGTCTTTCAGGCTGTTTATCAGCTGATGACACAATTATGTAATTCTGGAAGTAGCAGTCCATTTCCAAACAGGGAAAAAACATCAAGACAGCATGATGGCAATATGCCATTTATACTGTTAGCTCTGAGATGGAAGAGATGAAACAATCTGGTGATCCATATTTCAAAGATTCTTCATCTGTGAAAACAGATGAATACATGTTTTTTGTAATACTCTTTTTGGCCACAAGAGGCTGATGTATCCCATGTTGTGAATATGATTTAATGCATTAAAACTTTCTTCAGAAATGCTCTGACATGTTGAAGCCCCAGTGGACTGTGGCTTCACTCACACCTCCCTTGCAGATTGATTGATTGGTGGATGTCATATTATTGAAATTGGTTGGTACAAGCTTATGTTAACACACATATATATAAGTGATTATTGATAGACCAACTTAATTGTATATATTATATTTGACCTGTTATGTTCAAGACCTCCTTCATTAGGCAGGTCACATTCAACTAGGGGAATGCCATCATGTTGAAATAAGTCTCTCACCAAGGACCCTCAATATGAGGTTTGATTTAGGACTCATCAATGTTGCACAGCTGTATTTATCCTATTGCAAAAAAAGTATAATAAGAAATGTGCAAATTATATTTTATTAAAAATGCCATAGGACAGAAAAATGGTCACCGATCATGTTTGACCAGGTGCAAGCGTTTCCCTACCCTAAGATGCTTGAGAAATATGGAACGTTGTAATAAAAAAACCTGCAAAAATATTCCTCACTCTTCAGTTTCTTGATAAGAGTCCACAGGTTTGAAACGTCTGTCAATGCAGATCAAGATATGCATCTCTCAATTGCAAACAAAGTAGTGTTTGCCGCACTATGAATTGGACCCTTCACTGAAATGTTATTAATAGTGAACTGTAATCTGCTGCAGATCACCACCGTGTGTGTGTGTGTGTGTGTGTGGATGAGAAGACAGACAGACTTCTTCCTCCCACTGTGTGATAACAGCAGAACACCGCTGTGCTCTGACACTCGGACACACACACACACAGCCCCTCGTTCTGTCCTTGGCCTTGTCCTTCCCTGAGACACACACACACACACACACACACACACACACACACACACACACACACACACACACACACACACACACACGCACTTCCTTCAGTTGGTAGAAGCAGAAGGATCCATAATGTCATGTTTAATTAAAACGGAATAAACGAGGAACTAATTGCATGGAAATGTAATTAATGAAGCGGTAGGTAGGTGTGTGTTGCTAGATTGTCAATCACAGTGTAATATACAGACATGCCAGCCAGAAAAAAGCTTCATCAGTGTACTGTATTTGGGGTGGCTGGATACAGCATGGAGTAATAATTCTAACATGAAATGATTAGGAATATGAAGGAATTTCTGATAAGCCATCTATTTTTTTTACTTCCCTTTTGGTTACAGAAAGGCCACGAGTCATCTGAAACACAAGCCATATTTCAGCAGTCATGTATGGTGCGCTTCATTTTTTCATGCAATCTTAACACAGCAGTGGGAAGAGTTCTACAGAATATATGCTGCTCTGCACTTCTTAACTGATGGAGGCCGGGAGACAGAGAGAGGTTGCATTTAGGGGCGTGAGAGAGAGAGAGAGAGAGAGCGAGAGGGGGGGGTGTCTCATTCCCATTCATGTGAGGCATAATAAAATTATCTTTTTGATTTGCAAGCAGTACATTCTCTTTGCTGTCAGCGCTGCGCTGCACATTTCCATCTTGCTTTAAGTGAAGCAGCATGTCCTTGCCTGCTTGTATTTGTGGTGTAACAGTGTGCTGTCTTACTGCACTGTTGTTGTTGTTGTTTTCTTTTGCAGCTGCATCACAAATGCCACCGCGTCAACATAGAAGAAATAGGACAGAAGGGATAAAAAAGGACTTGCTCCCAACAATGTGGACAATGCAGTCTATTTCTGCCAAGCAGAGCGTGCGAGGCAGCGCTACGCCGGGATGGCACATTGGTCTGTGCTGCCGCTGCCACGCAACACAATGAAGTGACCTTCAGATTAATCGGCAAGGGTTACCAAAAGGGACAGTAAATAAACCCCGCCTGGACTCGCCTACAGAGCCAGTGTTGGATAGCAAACGTGGCTTCGCACACTGGGCCTTGTGTAACAATCCCCCGCACTAACATACAAGTTCTTGAGTGACATATACGAGTGACTGAATTGCAATTGAGTGCATTTTGGGTAGTCAGACAAAATGAGCCTCAAGCAATCGTAAAAAAAACGGTAATCCCTTTTTGCACCGTGAGTGTGCAGGTATAGTTCAGGGTCATCAGAGCTACTTCTAACATTTGGTTGTGTTCAGCAGTAGCTTTGATGAATTCAGTGTTACGACCACTGGAATGTGATGTGCATGCTGTGTGGGCCCAAAAACATGGAAGCATAAGGAATGTCTGCACTCTCAAGAGAGAATTGCTGTTGGTCAGGGGCTCAAATCCCTGTGTCAAAGTACACAACATAAATACATCATTAAAAAGCACTAAAGGTCAAAGGTTTGCTGAATCTAAAACCTCAACGAGAAAAAGGAGAGATTAGGGACGGCCGTCTTAATCCAACATATGCCGCCTTCCCTTTGTGTTTTCACGAGGTCAAACTATTCCCCGCTCACTCTCATCTCTTCACCGTGCAGCATCATTGTAAACAGCAGGTTCTCGCTGTAGACGACCCCGCTGAGGGACTCTGAGGATATACCGACTCAGCAAAACGCACAGCTGCTGTGGGTTCAGCGCTTTAATGAACCATATGAAGATGACACATTCATCCCAAATTAGTTTCCACTGTAGCGTCTCTTGATGATGAGGTGCAGACAGTTTCTTAAATACATTCACAGAGTGTTAATGACTTGCATGACATTGGACCATCATTTAAAGCAACACCCCCCTGATGTTTCTTATCCCACATCTGGCACCATCCTCTCCACAGTTCATGTTTCCAACTGAAGAAGATTGACACCTCAGTTCTCTGGAAACGTGTAATGTAATATCTAACAGGGAGGCACCTTTTTGTTTATTCAGCTTTGTGTACTCGAGTCTGTGTGCTCGTATTTGTTTGTGCTGAGCTGTGAAGTGATATTTCACTGCTCTTTGTTGATATGGCGCACAATGCAGATGCGATCCAGAGTTCTGGTTCCAGGCAAACAAAGGCTGGAAAACTAAATGCAGGAGCTTAGAGAAAACTCTTAACTTTATGGCCACAAAACAGGTGGACATGATGCAGAACAGACCCAGTTGCAAGAAAGAAAATGATGGCAATGTAAGTGTCGGCAAAGCAATGTAACCATTTGTGAACTATAAATATGTTTCCTAAATACTTCTCATATCAGACCCACATCCCGCATGAATAAACACGGTTAACGTTGTGAAACAATTGGATAAGTTCAGGCAAGAAGCTAAAATAAATCCATTATACTGTATATTCAATGAATTTCATGTATTCAAGGTCCCTTGGGACCTACAGTATTATTAATATGTTAACAGCCTATTTTCATACCGGTGTTAGCATTACACATCCTTTTAGCACTTGTCAAGTAGTTTGAATACTACTAGTAATCTAATGCTTGAACACATGCCAATGATCTGATTTAAAAATATATATATTTGTAACTCCTCCTATGAATCGCCACCTTAACGTGGTGGAGGAGTTTGAGTGGCTCAGTGATCCTGGGAGCTATGTTGTCCGGGGCGTCAGCCCCTGGTAGGGTCTCCCAAGGCAAACAGGTCTCGGGGGAGAGCCCAGACTAAGAGCGGTTCAACAAACCCTGATGATAAGCAGCCCACGGATTGTAGCCACCTTGCCCGGACAAGGGAAACCG
Source organism: Cyclopterus lumpus (assembly GCF_009769545.1). NCBI lineage: Eukaryota > Metazoa > Chordata > Actinopteri > Perciformes > Cyclopteridae > Cyclopterus > Cyclopterus lumpus. The sequence continues at coordinate 25,852,514 of NC_046974.1, forward strand.
GGGCACCCTCCCGGAGCCAGACCCAGGAGGGGAGCTCGTCGGCGAGCGTCTGGTGGCCGGGCTTTCGCCCATGGGGCCCGGTCGGGCTCAGCCCGAAAGAACAACATGGAGCAGCAGTCACCCTGTGGACCCACCACCCGCAGGGAGAATTATCGGGGTCGGGTGCTATGTAGACCGGGCGGCGGGCCAGGTGGGAGACCTGGGCGGGCCGATCGCCGGCAGCATAGACTAGCTCTAGGGACGTGGAACGTTACCTCACTAGCAGGGAAAGAGCCGGAGCTGGTGCAGGAGGTGGAGCGGTACCAGCTAGATATAGTTGGGCTCACCTCCACGCACAGCATGGGCTCTGGAACCAAGCTCCTGGAGAAGGGTTGGACTTTGTCCTTTTCTGGAGTTGCCCAGGGTGAGAGGCGCCGGGCGGGAGTGGGGATACTCACGAGCCCCCGGCTGAGCGCCGCTGTGTTGGAGTTTTCCCCGGGGAACGAGAGGGTCGCCTCCCTGCGCCTACGGGTTGCGGGGAGTAAGGCTCTGACTGTTGTTTGTGCTTATGCACCGAACAGCATTTCGGAGTATCCGGCCTTCTTGGAGTCGGTGGGAGGGGTCCTGGAAAGGGCGCCACCTGCCGACTCCATAGTTCTCCTGGGAGACTTCAACGCTCACGTGGGCAATGACAGAGAAACCTGGCGGGGCGTGATTGGGAGGAACAGCTTGCCCGATCTGAACCCGAATGGTGTTTTGTTGTTGGACTTCTGTGCTAGCCACAGTTTGTCCATAACGAACACCATGTTCGAACATAAGGTGGCTCATAAGTGTACCTGGTACCAGAACACCTTAGGCCGGAGATCAATGATCGACTTTGTAATCGTATCATCTGATCTGCGGCCGTATGTCTTGGACACTCGGGTGAAGAGAGGAGCAGAGCTGTCAACTGATCACCACCTGGTGGTGAGTTGGATCAGATGGCGGGGGACTCGGCTAGAGAGACCTGGCAAGCCCAAACGTGTAGTGAGGGTGAACTGGGAACGTCTGGCAGAGGATCCTGTCCGGGAGGTCTTCAACTCCCACCTCCGGAAGAACTTCTCACAAATCCCGAGGGAGGCTGGGGACATGGAATCCGAGTGGACCTTGTTCAAAGCCTCTATTGTTGACGCAGCTGCTCGGGGCTGTGGCCGGAAGGTCATCGGTGCCTGTCGTGGCGGCAACCCTAGAACCCGGTGGTGGACACCGGGGGTGAGGGTGGCCGTCAAACTGAAGAAGGAGGCCTTTCGGGCCTGGCTGGCCCAGGGGTCTCCTGAAGCAGCTGACGGGTACCGGCGGGCCAAAAGGGCTGCAGCGACGATGGTCGCGGAGGCTAAAACTCGGGCATGGGAGGAGTTCGGGGAGGCCATGGAGAAGGACTTTCGGTTGGCCTCAAGGAAGTTCTGGCAAACCATCCGACGGTTCAGGAAGGGAAAGCAGGGTCTACCCCAGGCTGTTCTCAGCAGGGGGGGGGAACTGCTGACCCGGACTGGGGACATCGTCGGGCGATGGAAAGAGCACTTTGAGGAACTCCTAAACCCGGCCAACATGTCCCCCGGAGAGGGGGCAGCGCCGGAAGACTTTGGGGTGGATTCACCCATATCCCTGGCAGAGGTCGCTAAGGTAGTCAAAAAGCTCCTTGGTGGCAAGGCGCCAGGGGTGGATGAGATCCACCCTGAGATGCTGAAAGCGCTGGACATTGTTGGGCTGTCTTGGTTGACACGCCTTTTCAGTGTCGTATGGGGGTCGGGAACAGTGCCCATGGACTGGCAGACCGGGGTGGTGGTTCCCATCTTCAAGAAGGGGGACCGGAGAGTGTGCTCGAACTATCGTGGTATCACACTGCTCAGCCTCCCGGGAAAAGCTTATGCCAGGGTGCTGGAGAGGAGGCTCCGACCGCTTGTCGAACCTCAGATTCAGGACGAACAGTGCGGATTCCGTCCCGGTCGTGGAACAGTGGACCAGGTCTTTACCCTCGCAAGATTACTGGAGGGGTCCTGGGAGTTTGCCCAACCAGTTTACATGTGCTTTGTAGACCTGGAGAAGGCTTTCGACCGGGTCCCTCGGGGGTTTTTGTGGGGGGTGCTGCGGGAGTATGGGGTGCCGGACCCGTTGGCACGGGCCATCCGGTCTCTGTACGCCTGCAGTAGGAGCTATGTTTGTCTCCTCGGTAGTAAGTCAGACACGTTCCCGGTGGGTGTTGGCCTCCGCCAGGGCTGCCCTTTATCACCGGTCCTGTTCGTGACCTTCATGGACAGGATATCTAGGCGCAGCCAGGGGGCGGAGAGGATCCGGTTCGGGAGTCTCGGGATCGCCTCTCTGCTGTTTGCGGATGATGTGGTCCTGTTTGCCTCCTCGGACCGTGACCTCCAGCATTCACTGGGGCGTTTTGCAGCCGAGTGCGAAGCGGCAGGGATGAGAGTTAGCACCTCCAAATCTGAGGCCATGGTGCTCTGCCGGAAACCGGCGGATTGCTCCCTCCAGGTGGGGGCAAACTGCCTACCCCAAGCGAAGGAGTTCAAGTATCTCGGGGTCTTGTTCACGAGTGAGGGTAAGGTGGAGCGGGAGCTCGATAGGCGGATCGGTGCGGCTGCAGCAGTAAAACAGGCGCTGTACCGGTCCGTCTTAGTGAAGAGGGAGCTGAGCCGGAAGGCAAAGCTCTCCATTTACTGGTCGGTCTACGTTCCAACCCTCACCTATGGTCACGAACTCTGGGTTGTGACCGAAAGAACGAGATCTCGGATACAAGCGGCCGAAATGAGCTTCCTCCGTAGGGTGGCCGGGCTCAGCCTTAGAGATAGGGTAAGGAGCTCGGACATCAGGGGGGAGCTTGGAGTCGAGTCGCTGCTCCTTCGTGTCGAAAGGAGTCAGCTGAGGTGGTTCGGGCATCTAGTTAGGATGCCTCCTGGACGCCTCCCATTAGAGGTTTTCCGGGCACGTCCAACTGGTAGGAGGCCCCGGGGAAGACCGAGGACACGCTGGAGGGATTATATCTCCCGGCTGGCCTTGGAACGCCTCGGGATCCCCCAGAATGAGCTGGAAAGTGCTGCGGGTGAGAGGGAAGCCTGGGTCGGCCTGCTGAACCTGCTGCCACCGCGACCCGACCCCGGATAAGCGGGTGATAATGGATGGATGGATATATTTGTAATGACTGTGACGAATGGATCAAAAAGCCAATTATTTGAATTCCAACACCACTCTGGATACTTTCCACTGTCAACAACACCTGAACCAGACACACTTTGTTCCAATCAGTATTCACACCCAAATCCTATTTATAATCAGGGTCAGTGGTTAGCAGGTCTGTCTTTCAATCAGAGGGTTGGTGGTTCAATCCCCGCCCTAGTCGATGTGTCCTTGAGCAAGACACTTAACCCTTAATTGTTCCCTGTAGCCGTGTCTACAGTGTATTAATGTAACATGATTGTAAGTCGCTTTGGATCAAAGCGTCAGCTAAATAAAATGTAATGTAATAATCTGCTCAACAATCAGAGCTTCTTCTTTTATCGAAGCTTTTATATATACATATTTTAAGCAATATGTACAACAGCTCTCTCTGTATGCAAAATAGTGTGCATATCATTGTGTGTGTGTTTCATTATTTGGAGCATGACACTCAAACCGTGCAGTATGTTTTGCACATGTGTTCCTTAACTGAGGTGAACAAGTGGTAATATAAATATGCTGCACATACATTATGGGCAAGTCTGAGTACTGGATAGCATAGCGTAATACTCTCTTCATGGTACAGCTAGCTATAAACCAGACTAATGTATCGTGTTTTTTGTCATGTTCAACATTATATATCTCTAAATGCTTATAATTTGGATCCAAGATGTTTTAGTGTGTGCCTTTGCTGCATGCACCAATTCATGCCCTTGACTCAAATATGTGTTGGTTTTTGTTCCTAAAATGTGAGTATTACTGCATTTAAAAGGGTATTCTGTATGAATTCATGTACCAATAATGCACATTATTAACTCTTCCTTGGAGTCTTTGTGCTTTCTCTCCTCACAGGTTTACATGGATCGTGGTTTTATCTGGACTCAGGTCCTGCCCGACACCTAGTGCTATTATCATTATTATTATTATTAGTTGCATTTCTATTATTTATTATTACTTTTATTATCATTATTATTCTATTACATCCATTGTTGCTGTTATTTTTGGCCGTCGGAACATTTTCATCATGCCTACTACTCGCATATGAATCATTTTTGTCATATGCATTGAATGTGTTGTAACTCTGTTATGTTGTTCATTCTGTACACATGGCATGTATCACACTTCTGTCCATCCTGATAGAGGGATCCTCCTCATTTCTTTCTGATCCCATGTGATGTCCTGGGACAGAGGAGGTCCTATGTGTCCAGATTGTAAAGCCATATGATGTTGGCCTCTACAAACACATTGAATTGAATTGAACACAGTTACACATATTTGCAGTGATACACTATATATTTTCTCACACTGATACATCCTGGTGTTGCCTTCTACGTGCTATAACAAATGTGTGTACTTGCTTTAGGTGTGTGCAATCTGTTGGATATTGCTCCAGGAGAAGTTGAGGCAACGAAGCATAAGACTGCAGTCACTTCTTGTTCAGTCAAGGCAGCGCGGGACACCTGTGCTATCTCCAGTACCATTGCTCTGAACAAGGATCTGGTGGCCACATTGGAGGCCCGACTTAACGGAAACTGTCAATTGCGGATTGTCCAGCCACATGAAAAGGTTTAGGCATGTGTTTAAAAAAAAAGGTATACTCCTACAGCTCACAGCAGTGTCCAAGTGCAGCCTAACAAAGCAGCTGTGGCTCTAGCATCATAGTGGTGTAAAGGGAATCAAGCACAACAATAGTCTTCTACTATTGGCAACAGAGCCACTCCAGTTCTGTGTTTAAAGGCTTTGTTCAAGACCACCGTGACAATTCTAGGTAGGGGACATCACATTTTCAATTTGGTTTCTGTTGTGCTGCTGTGTAGATTTCCCAAAAGCAAAATACTAAGCATATTATGACCCAAGTGAGCCAATGTATTCCTTCAGCAAACATTTAATATCATGCAGTATGCATGGATAGGATTGTATAAGGGTCCTCTCCTCTCTTCCTCCTTCTGTTTCATGGATTGTGGAGATCTGGATCGTGGTCCATGCCAACTACTCAATATCCATACATTTCTGTCATCTGAAGGTTTCTTCACTTTTTTCCCTGTGAAAGTTTTTTTCTATTGTTTGGGGAGTTGTTCCTGATCCTATGTGAGGTCCTGGGACAGGGATGTCGTATGTGTACAGATTGTAAAGCCCTCTGAGGGGAGTTTGTGATTTTGGGCTATACAAAATAAACTGAATTGAAAATTGTATATAGCCTGCCCTGAGACATGCTAAACCAAACAATACCATTTTGTGTAGCCGTCATTAGCCCCTACTTATGCAGCTATGTGGGACAAAGAAGTCCCCCCTGTGCTGTTGTAATGTGATGACGACAACTTCCATACTGAGGTGGGCTGAATCCCAGGGATACAGCAGTATAAAGCATCTTAGGTACCATCTAAGCAAACTGCCAATAGTTGTAATGCATGTCTTTGGCATGGTTTCACACAACATCATGGGACAAATAAAAACATGTTCCCTGTGTTCAGGAACAGTGCTGTGATAGGTCCGGGGAGTGAAAGGAAGTTGAGTGCTGTTTTCTTGATTAACAGCGCTGCATCATTTTCTAGCCCTGCAAGGGGCATCTCATCAATCAT